>NC_056743.1:622179918-622314918 GCF_019279795.1 Protopterus annectens | reverse complement strand
GACAATATCAAGAAATGTTTACCCCTAGTGGGCTGATTAACTATTGGTATGAAAGAGTTTATACTTACTAAGTCATGGAATCTTTATGCATACCCAACATTTGTCATATAGGAGCTCGAGTTAATTTAAGGTGAGTTAAATTCACCCATCAAATAGATATTGTTATATATGGGCAGCTCAGTACAGACATTTAAAATACTTTATTAACAAGGTAATGTATAGCAGGCTTTCAATTGGTGATTTCTCTTGTTTAAGGTAATTTGAAGCTCAGTAAGTTCTGTGTGGCGGTCACAGGTGATTTGTCTTGAGATAACCGAGTATATTACAAATACTGATGCTTTCTTATAGTTTCTAAGAGGTCTGAAAACATGATAGGCATTGAGCCCCAGTAAAGAGAGAGTGCTGTCATTACACAGAAAAGAAGTCTTTGTTACAACACAAATATGGATGTATTAAATTTGCAGGAGAGCTTTGAGATCATGCAATTTATTGTTAAGACTTCTGACACTGATCAGAACAACCTTGATGTGGCCTGGATTGGAATTTACTGCAAACCTTTTTGATATATTAGAATGTTCAGAAGAAGAACTTTGTTTAAAAAAGTAGATTTTTTTTTGTAAGGCAAGATTTGATTTGGAATTTTTTTTACATTAAAAATTATGAAATGCTTTTATGGTATTTTTCCCTTTTACAATAACTAGTGGACATTTACAAATTAGAGCTCTGATTTTGCAGGTAATAATATACTGGATCTCTTATGAGTGCAATAATGTGCTATCTTCCTTTGTTTTAAAGTTATTCACATTTGTTTAAGAAATGAGAGAAATATTTTCTGCCATGTTTGCCCATCATTTTATAAAAAAATAAAGGATAAATACAAGTGAATACACCTCATTTTATATACACATTCACATGATGCACCATAAGTGCACGGAGTATCCTTTTATCTTGTTCAAATTATAAATCTATATATATTTATTTTTAATAATAAAATATAAAAATTCTTAGGGCTTTCTCTTCCATTTATTACTGTAGTTTTTTTCTATTAATGTACATGCTATCTTAACTATGACCTTCTGACTCTCTATGTATCCATCACATTTGTCTCTGATAATTCACTTTCTTTCTTATGCCATTCTGAGATTTTCATTGCATAACTGGCTTGGAAGTTTTCAGTCTTGCCCTAAACTTTCTGACCAGTCAGAGTGCTTGAACTCTGAAATGTTTTTGAGATTTGTTAATAAAAAAGGCTTGTATCTATAAACCTATCGTATACATATACACTCTTACCTTAACTTACTCGTAGCATTCTAACTCCTTCGAAATCTGCTATAATTGTAATATGCCAGAAAATCTCTACAGTCCCTGAACCCTTGAAGCCAATAGAAAATTTGCTAGAAGCGCATTTATTAATGAATACAGAACCTGGATTAATTTATGGGGTCAGTCCTTTAAATGCCCTACATTTCAAATCTCTGATCTTGTCTTCTCTACGAGCCTTCAATGAGGCTAACCACAGAAACTATGTAAACTATTATTCTCTGAAGAATTCATCACTGATTTCCTGACTATCTCTCTAACAGACCCATACAAATTTTGTATGGATATACTCTTTCCAGACCTGCTTCCCCTTTACCAGTTATCACCCAGGTATCACTCGTTGATCATATCTGTTTGCTCTCTCTTTCTTTATCTCTATTTCTATCTCGATCTTTCTATTAGTAATCTGTTCCTAACCCTCTTTTTTGTTAAACTTATTCTTCATGCCAACTACTTGCTGGTGGTACAAGGAGGTCTTGACTCCCATACTGCTCAGTAATATTAAAATGTCCCCGAAAAACACATATATTTCATTCAACTCTCTAACCTGCATGTTAATATAAAAAAAATCTAACTAAATAGGCTTTGGAACTAATGCAGATTTTGTAGATTTCACACCCTGTTCCTCACTTATCCATTGGGTAACCCCAGCACACAAATATTCTCCTATAAATACTTGGATATTAACTTAGACAGTAATCTTAATTTTCACAAGTACATTGCTTCTACCATCACCAAGGTACTCATTCAGCTTAAACTAGGTTAAAAGTTAACACTCTTACCCAGCTCAGAAACCAGATCTTTAGTTCCTGGAAACATTTTAAATCCATAAAATGAGCCCTCCTTACTATTAATTATTACAAGAATGCCATGAACATGCTCACACTCATTATAGAAAGGCTTGCACAGCATTTGTAGACATATGACTCAGTCCAAAGGTATACTCTTCAGCATTACCAATACTATTCCCATCAACCCTTTAATGTATCCTGCAAAGTAACTTCTGCACTTCCTTAGCCTGTAAACTGTAAGCAACACGCATTTCCTGTATGCTCTTATATTAATCCTCTAGTACTCTGCTCTTAGGAAGACTCCTATTCTACACCCTCACATACAACATTGAAACTGCTTTGTTCTTCCATTTCTGTAATATTATCCCCTGTAAATGATCCCCTTAACCCTTTCCTGATGCCTCCTGGAACCTTGCAATTTAATAGTTCCTCGGCAACTGATACTTAAATTATTATGACTTGCAAAGATTTGTTCATGTTAAATTCATTTCATGTACACTCACTCAAATATATATAAATATATATATATATATATATATATATATATATATATATATATATATATATATATATATATATATATATATATATATATATATATATATATATATATACACATATATATATATATATATATATATATATATATATATATATATATATATATATATATATATATATATATATATATATATATATAGGTCTACTTTTAAACCCTGAAGTTTAAGAACATACAATTTTTTAATGGTTGAGACCATAAGATCAATGTTTACAAGCTTCAAAACTTCAAAAAAAAAAAAACATTTTTTTACATTCAAGCCCCCTGCACCCACCACATCCCCTGCTAACTAAATATACCAACTCCAAAATCGCACTATAGTGAGGAAAATGGTAAATTTTTCAGACCATGCTATACAGCAATCTCCATTTAAACAGTCTAAACACTTTGGCTAGATAGAAGTATAGCTGGAATTTCATAGAACTTCAAATATTTATGTGTGTGTGTGTGTGTGTGTGTGTGTGTGTGTGTGTGTGTGTATACATGTAGAGAGATACTGCACACACATGCACGCACACACACACACACACACACATATGTATATATATATATTTATATATATATATATATATATATAAATACATATGTATATGTGTGTGTGCATATAGATATGGATATGGATATATATGCAAATATGTATTTAATATACATATATTTTCCCATATTTTTAAACTTATGATATTAGGCTTACGATTCATATTTTTATGTTCATGCTTGTTAGCAATTTTACTACATTTATTCCGCATAGACTTTTTTCATAAACTTTCAGTTTTATTGTAAATATAGTTTTTTTTTTATCTTTTTGTTTGCATTTGTTAATTTTTGTATGTTTACATTTTAATTTTCTCAATGCATTCATTAATGTTCTTCAGTTTTGAATGTCACTTGTTACTGTTTTTATTGATTGGTTGGGTATCACAATGATTGGATTTACAGTGTTGAGGCCATTTTTACCGTGAAGCTTGTTTCATTCTTTTGTTTCCTCTGGCTGAAGATATCCATCTGTATATGTCTATCTATTTATATATATATATATATATATATATATATATATATATATATATATATATATATATGGGTCTACTTCATTTGATTGAAAGACCATTTGACCTAAACCCATGTGATCGAAATTTCATTTGATCAAAAACCAGTATTCAAGGCATAAAACTGGGATTTGTCACCATCCCCAATGTCATGCGACCCTGGAGTTGGCATATATAGATGGGGGGAGCAATTTCCTTTAAAGGAGGAAAATAAAACAAAAAGTACAGATTTTAAACATCCCCCCACACCCCCCAACTATATATACCAACTCCAGGGTTGCACGACATTGGGGAGGGGGAGAAATCCCTATTTGCCTTGAATACTGGTTTTCGATCAAATGAAATTTCAATCAAATGGGTTTAGGTCAAATGGTCTTTTGATCAAACGAAGTAGATTCATATATATATATATATATATATATATATATATATATGTATATTAATATATGTATGTATGGGTCTCTTATATCTGTATAAACAGATAGATATAAACGTGTTCAGGATCTTTTATTTAATAACATGCATACATTGCATGTATGTATGGGTCTCTTATATCTGTATAAACAGATAGATATAAACATGTTCAGGATCTTTTATTTTATAAAATGCATACATTGCATGTATGTATGGGTCTCTTATATCTGTATAAACAGATAGATATAAACATGTTCAGGATCTTTTATTTTATAAAATGCATACATTGCATGTATGTATGGGTCTCTTATATCTGTATAAACAGATAGATATAAACATGTTCAGGATCTTTTATTTATTTATTTTATTTATTTATTTTTTATTTTACATTTGTTAACCGGGAAAGTCCGACTGGATACATATCCATTTTCAGCGGAGGCCCAGGGAGAAAATCTCCAATTATTATCAAAAACATTTAGTAACAAAAACATGTAAGAATAGATGTTAAATACAAATAATAGTGTAGGTAATAAGATGTTTAAAATATAGGACTGTATTATTTAATACAGATAAAAATATAGGTAACAAGATGTTTAAAATATAGAAATAGAGCTGTTACAATGTTTAGATAACAAATTGAGGTGGGGGGGATATTGAAAAGTGTTCTGAAAGTTAGCAATGGGTCAGAGGTAGAAGACAATTATAGGTTACTAAAAGGTATGATAGAAAGGAAAATTCTTTGAAGAATTGAAGTCAGAGAGGACTTTCTATTGGTAGGAGTAAGACTGAGCGATAGGAAATTTCAGGTAGAAAGCAGGGGGGGAAAGGAGTAGAAGGGTATAAGGAAGGGTTTGTTTAGTGGAGGGGGTTGTTGAGGGAGGAGTTGGTATACACTTCAGTGAAGTAGGAATAAAAGATGGTTATTTTGTTTTTGTTTAGTTTTAGTTTCGAAGGGCTTAGTTAGTTAGTTACTGTGTTTTTGGGTTAGTTTGGGTTTTGAAGGGAGTGTAAATATTGTTACTTTTTCAGTGTCATTTGTGTTTATTTCAGTCGGGGTTTAAGCATGGACATAGCCAGAGTTTGAGCATGTGTGTCTTTAGTGCCTTTTTGAATTGAGGCAGGGAGCTGTTAGAGGTTATTTCTGGAGGAAGGGAGTTCCATTTTTTTCCAGCAGAGTTGGAGAAAAGAGAGTCTCCAGGTGAGTTGTATGATTTGGTAGTTTGTACTAGCATTCTGCTGGATGAGCGGAGGGACGTTAAGTTGTTATAGGGGGTGATGATTTTAGTTAGAATAGGAGTACTGGTGGGTTGGTAGAGGATTTTATGAACAAGTATGAGTTGGTTATAGTATATTAGATTTGGTAGTTCTAGCCAGCCTAGTTTTTGAAGATTATTACAGTGATGGGTTTTGTATGTGAAGCCTGTGTCGAATCTAGCAATATTGTTATAGCAGCTGGTGATTTTGTTGAGATTTGATTTGGAAAGATTAGTAAGGATGGGTGAGCATAGAGAAGGGAGGAGAGAAGATGTGTGCGAGCCATGGCAGTTCTGGCAGTTGGGGTTAGAAATTTCTTTATTCTATACATGGATCCTATTTTTTTGTTTACTATTTTTATGGTTTTCTCAATATGGCATTGTAGTTCAGATTGTTGTCAATGATTATGCCTAGTAGTTTGGTGTTTGGGTCAGGGGAAATTGTAGTCCCATTGTTTGAAGAGACTGTAAATTTTGGTGGTGTTTGCTTTTGGATGGGGGAGAACAGTAATAGTTTGGTTTTACTTGGGTTCAGTAGGAGTAAACGATTATGTAGCCAGTCTTCTACTTTGTTAAAGGTAGACTGGGTAAGGGATTGTAGTTCTGCTGGAGTAGAGGCAGTGCAGATAAACGTGGAATCATCTGTGTACTGTATGGCGGCAGCCTGTGGTATAATTTTGGGTAGATCATTGATGAATATAGAGAAAAGAAGGGGACCTAGAATGGAGCCTTGGGGAATGCCAAGCATTATGGGTAGAAGGGGGGATAGATTGTCTTTCCATAATACAGCTTGTTGTCGTCCATTTAGGTGTGAGAGGAACCAGTCATAGTTAGATTTATCTATGGATAGTGAGTTGAGGGAGTCTAGGAGTAAGGTGTGATTTACCATGTCGAATGCTTTAGATAGATTGAAGAAGAGGGCAGAGGACAGCAGGTTTTGATTACGGTTGTAATTAATTGTGTGACAGAAGGAGAGAAGGGCAGTGGCTGTACTGTGGGCTGGTCTAAAATTATGTTGGGATGAGGCTAGGAGAGAGTTGTGGGTGAGGTGAGCTAATAGCTGTTTCTGTATGCATTTCTCCATTATTTTCACTAGGAGAGATAGAATTGCGATAGGTCTATAATTTGAGAGTTCTGTGGAGTTCCCTCCTTTGTGGAGTGGAAGAATGTGTGAGATTTTCCAGATGGCAGGGATGTACGATTCTTGGATCGTGCGATTGATTAAGACAGAGATGGGGTAAGCTATTACTTTAGCGGCCTTTTGTAGGAATTCTGTGGGAAGTCGGTTGGCTGCAAGGGTGGCAGGCTTTAATTTTTCTAGTGAGAGTTTGATATAGTCTTGTGGAGATGGACTTGAGTTTTAAGAGAGAGGGGTGCATATGAGTAGGTGAGGTTGTGGAAGAAGAGGAGGGAGATAGATTATTGGCTAGGGATTTGACAGTTCAGAGAGAAAAAAAGTGTTAAATGTATTAGCTACTGATTCAGGGGGTAGATTTAAGGTTGAAGAGGGGGTGGGGGTTGATGATTTGCCTGGGTGGAGTAGTTTGTTTAGACCTGCCAAAATTTTTGAGGCTGATATTGGTGTTTTTGTTGTAAGTTAAAATAATAGTTTTGCTTCTCTAACATAATGGATTTTTTAGTGTCATTTCTAATCTGTTTGTAAGTTGTGTGTGCTTGTGGGGATTTAGTGGTTCTCTAAAATAATAAATGCATACATTGCATGTATGTATGGGTCTCTTATATCTGTATAAACAGTTATAAACATGTTCAGGATCTTTTATTTTATAAAATACATACATTGCATGTATGTATGGGTCTCTTATATCTGTATAAACAGATATATATAAACATGTTCAGGATCTTTTATTTAATAAAATACATACATTGCATGTATGTATGGGTCTCTTATCTGTATAAACAGATAGATATAGGCATGTTGAGGATATTTTATTTTATAAAATGCATACATTGCATGTATGTATGGGTCTCTTATATCTGTATAAACAGATAGATATAAACATGTTCAGGATCTTTTATTTTATAAAATGCATACATTGCATGTATGTATGGGACTTTTATATCTGTATAAACAGATAGAAATAAAAATGTTCAGGATCTTTTATTTAAGAAAATGCATACATAGCATGTATGTATGGGTCTCTTATATCTGTATAAACAGATATAAACATGTTCAGAATCTTTTATTTTATAAAATACATACAATGCATGTATGTATGGGTCTCTTATATCTTTATAAACAGATAGATATAAACATGTTCAGGATATTTTATTTAATAAAATACATACATTGCATGTATGTATGGGTCTCATATCTGTATAAACAGATAGATATAAACATGTTCAGGATGTTTTATTTAATAAAATGCATACATTGCAAGTATGTATGGGTCTCTTATATCTGTATAAACAGATAGATATAAACATGTTCAGGATCTTTTATTTAATAAAATGCATACATTGCATGGATGTATGGGTCTCTTATATCTGTATAAACAGATAGATATAAACATGGTCAGGATTTTTTATTTAATAAAATACATACATTGCATGTATGTATGGGTCTCTTATATCTGTATAAACAGATAGATATAAACATGTTCAGGATCTTTTATTTAATAACATGCATACATTGCATGTATGTATGGGTCTCTTATATCTGTATAAACAGATAGATATAAACATGTTCAGGATCTTTTATTTAATAAGATGCATACATTGCATGTATGTATGGGTCTCTTATATCTGTATAAACAGATAGATATAAACATGTTCAGGATCTTTTATTTAATAACATGCATACATTGCATGTATGTATAGGTCTCTTATATCTGTATAAACAGATAGAAATAAACATGATCTGGATCTTTTATTTTATAAAATGCATACATTGCATGTATGTATTGGGTCTCATATCTGTATAAACAGTTAGATATAAACATGTTCAGAATCTTTTATTTAATAAAATGCATACATTTCATGTATGTATGGGTCTCATATCTGTATAAACAGATAGATATAAACATGTTCAGGATCTTTTATTTAATAAACTACATACATTGCATGTATGTATGGGTCTCTTATATCTGTATAAACAAATATAAACATGTTCAGGATCTTTTATTTTATAAAATACATGCATTGCATGTATGTATGGGTCTCATATCTGTGTAAACAGATAGATATAAACATGTTCAGGATCTTTTATTTACTAAAATGCATACATTGCATGTATGTATGTGTCTCTTATATCTGTATAAACAGATATATATAAACAAGTTCAGGATCTTTTATTTAATAAAATACATACATTGCATGTATGTATGGGTCTCTTATATCTGTATAAACAAATATATACATGTTCAGGATCTTTTATTTTATAAAATACATGCATTGCATGTATGTATGGGTCTCTTATATATGCGTAAACAGATAGATATAAACATGTTCAGGATCTTTTATTTTATAAAATGCATACATTGCATGTATGTATGGGTCTCCTATATCTGTATAAACATGTTCAGGATCTTTTATTTAATAAAATACATACATTGCATGTATGTATGGGTCTCTTATACCTGTATAAACAAATATAAACATGTTCAGCATCTTTTATTTAATAAAATACATACATTGCATGCATGTATGGGTCTCTTAAATCTGTATAAACAGATAGATATAAATATGTTCAGGATCTTTTTTTACAAAAATACATACATTGCATGTATGTATGGGTCTCTTGTATCTCTATAAACACATAGATATAAACATGTTCAGGATTTTTTTTTTAATAAAATGCATACATTGCATGTATGTATGGGTCTCTCATATCTGTATAAACAGATAGATATAAACATGTTCAGGAACTTTTATTTAATAAAATGCATACATTGCATGTATGTATGGGTCTCATATATCTGTTTAAACAGATAGATATAAACATGTTCAGGATCATTTATTTACTAAAATGCATACATTGCATGTATGTATGGGTCTCTAATATCTGTATAAAAAGATAGATATAAACATGTTAAGGATCTTTTATTTACTAAAATGCATACATTGTATGTATGTATGGGTCTCTTATATCTGTATAAACAGATAGATATAAACATGTTCAGGATCTTTTATTTTATAAAATACATACAATGCATGTATGTATGGATCTCTTATATCTGTATAAACAGATAGATATAAACATGTTCAGGATCTTTTATTTTCTAAAATACATACATTGCATGTATGTATGGGTCTCTTATAACTGTATAAACAGATAGATATAAACATGTTCAGGATCTTTTATTTTCTAAAAATGCATACATTGCATGTATGTATGGGTCTCTTATATCTGTATAAACAGATAGATATAAACATGTTCAAGATCTTTTATTTAATAAAATACATACATTGCATGTATGTATGGGTCTCTTGTATCTGTATAAACAGATATAAACATGTTCAGGATCTTTTATTTAATAAAATACATACATTGCATGTATGTATGGGTCTCTTATATCTGTATAAACAGATAGATATAAACATGTTCAGGATCTTTTATTTACTAAAATGCAAACATTGCATGTATGTATGGGTCTCTTATATCTGTATAAACAGATAGATATAAACATGTTCAGGATCTTTTATTTACTAAAATGCATACATTGCATGTATGTATGAGTCTCTTATATCTGTATAAACAGATAGATATAAACATGTTCAGCATCTTTTATTTACTAAAATGCATACATTGCATGTATGTATGTGTCTCTTATATCTGTATAAATAGATAGATATAAACATGTTCAGGATCTTTTATTTTATAAAATACATGCATTGCATGTATGTATGGGTATCTTATATCTGTATAAACAGATAAATATAAACATGTTCAGGATCTTTTATTTTATAAAATACATGCATTGCATGTATGTATGGGTCTCTTATATGTGTATAAACAGATAGATATAAACATGTTCAGGATCTTTTATTTAATAAAATACATACATTGCATGTATGTATGGGTCTCTTATATCTGTATAAACAAATATAAACGTGTTCAGGATCTTTTATTTTATAAAATACATGCATTGCATGTATGTATGGGTCTCTTATATCTGTATAAACAGATAGATATAAACATTTTCAGAATCTTTTATTTTGTAAAATGCATACATTGCATGTATGTATGGGTCTCTTATATGTGTATAAACAGATATAAACATGTTCAGGATCTTTTATTTAATAAAATACATACATTGCATGTATGTATGGGTCTCTTATATCTGTATAAACAGATAGATATAAACATGTTCAGGATCTTTTTTTTAATAAAATACATACATTGCATGTATGTATGGGTCTCATATCTGTATAAACACATAGATATAAACATGTTCAGGATCTTTTATTTAATAAATTGCATACATTGCATGCATGTATGGGTCTCTTATATCTGTATAAACACATAGATATAAACATGTTCAGGATCTTTTTTTAATAAAATGCATACATTGCATGTATGTATGGGTCTCTTATATCTGTATAAACAGATAGATATAAACATGTTCAGGATATTTTATTTAATAAAATGCATACATTGCATGTATGTATGGGTCTCTTATATCTGTATAGACAGATAGATATAAATATGTTCAGGATTATTTATTTACTAAAATGCATACATTGCATGTATGTATGGGTCTCTTATATCTGTATAAAAAGATAGATATAGACATGTTCAGGATCTTTTATTTACTAAAATGCATACATTGCATGTATGTATGGGACTCTTATATCTGTATAAATAGATAGGTATAAACATGTTCAGGATCTTTTATTTACTAAAATGCATACATTGCATGTATGTATGGGTCTCTTATATCTGTATAAACAGATAGATATAAACATGTTCAAAATCTTTTATTTACTAAAATGCATACATTGCATGTATGTATGGGTCTCTTATATCTGTATAAACAGATAGATATAAACATGTTCAGGATCTTTTATTTTATAAAATACATACATTGCATGTATGTATGGGTCTCTTATATCTGTATAAACAGATAGATATAAACATGTTCAGGATCTTTTATTTTATAAAATACATACATTGCATGTATGTATGGGTCTCATATCTGTATAAACAGATAGATATAAACATGTTCAGGATCTTTTATTTTATAAAATGCATACATTGCATGTATGTATGGGTCTCTTATATCTGTATAAACAAATATAAACATGTTCAGGATCTTTTATTTAATAAAATACATATAATGCATGCATGTATGGGCCTCATTTCTGTATAAACAGATAGATATAAACATGTTCAGGATCTTTTTTTAATAAAATACATACATTGCATGTATGTATGGGTCTCATATTTGTATAAACAGATAGATATAAACATGTTCAGGATCTTTTATTTAATAAAATGCATACATTGCATGTATGTATGGGTCTCTTATATCTGTATAAACACATAGATATAAACATGTTCAGGATCTTTTATTTAATAAAATGCATACATTGCATGTATGTATGTGTCTTTTATATCTGTATAAACAGATAGATATAAACATGTTCAGGATAATTTTTTACTAAAATGTATACATTGCATGTATGTATGGGTCTCTTATATCTCTATAAAAGATAGATATAAACATGTTCAGGATCTTTTATTTACTAAAATGCATACATTGCATGTATGTATGGGTCTCTTTTATCTGTATGAATTCATAGATATAAACATGTTCAGGATCTTTTATTTTCTAAAATACATACACTGCATGTATGTATGGGTCTCTTATATCTGTATAAACAGATATATATAAATATATATATATATATATATATATATATATATATATATATATTCATGTTCAGGATTTTTATTTAATAAAATGCATACATTGCATGTATGTATGGGTCTCTTATATCTCTATAAACAGATAGATATAAACATGTTCAGCATCTTTTATTTAAGAAAATGCATACATTGCATGTATGTATGGGTCTCTTATATTTCTATAAACAGATAGATATAGACATGTTCAGTATCTTTTATTTAATAACTTGCATACATTGCATGTATATATGGATCTTTTATATCTGTATAAACAGATAGATATAAACATGTTCAGGATCTTTTAATTTATAAAATGCATACATTGCATGTATGTATGGGTCTCTTATATCTGTATAAACAGATATATATAAACATGTTCAGGATATTTTATTTTATAAAATACGTACATGGCATGTATGTATGTGAATCTTATATCTGTATAAACAGATAGATATAAACATGTTCAGGATCTTTTATTTAATAAAATGCATACATTGCATGTATGTATGGTTCTCTTATATCTGTATAAACAGATAGATATGAACATGTTCAGGATCTTTTATTTAATAAAATGCATACATTGCATGTATGTATGGGTCTCTTATATCTGTATAAACAGATAGATATAAACATGTTCCGGATCTTTTATTTAATAACATGCATACATGGCATGTATGTATGGGTCTCTTATATCTGTATAAACAGATAGATATGAACATGTTCAGGATCTTTTATTTAATAAAATGCATACATTGCATGTATGTATGGGTCTCTTATATCTGTATAAACAGATAGATATAAACATGTTCTGGATCTTTTATTTAATAACATGCATACATTGCATGTATGTATGGGTCTCTTATTCTGTATAAACAGATAGATATAAACATGTTCAGGATCTTTTATTTAATAAAATGCATACATTGCATGTATGTATGGGTCTCTTACATCTGTATAAACAGATAGATATAAACATGTTCAGGATCTTTTATTTAATAACATGCATACATTGCATGTATGTATGGGTCTCTTATATCTGTATAAACAGATAGATATAAACATGTTCAGGATCTTTTATTTAATAAAATGCATACATTGCATGTATGTATGAGTCTCTTATATCTGTATAAACAGATAGATATAAACATGTTCAGGATCTTTTATTTAATAAAATGCATACATTGCATGTATGTATGTATGGGTCTCTTATATCTGTATAAACAGATAGATATAAACATGTTCCGGATCTTTTATTTAATAACATGCATATATTGCAAAGTTTAGGGAACAAGTTGCTGCAGAAGTTGTCAATCATTCATCATGAAATCATGAAACAGATTCTCTGTGCAATTTTTATTTATTTAATTTTTTTCATTCAGATACATTCTTACATGCTCTTTTTAGCCTGTTTTTCTGTTTTTGTTAAGTTTTGATTACTATGTTCAATTTATTTTAATGGGATGTGGCAAATGCATAAGTTTTGCATTAAATAGAGTTTTACATAGATTATGTAGGATTCTTTGTATTGTCTGACTTGTTAGCCTTAATCTCTAGGTCTAAGATAAGTTCTTGTCTTTTCTTTTAATATTATTTATAATTTTAGTAGCATTGTTTTATCAGTATAGTGGTAACTATGTTGGTATCTTTTAGTTGCATTTCACAACGGTTTAGATAGTTTGTCATTATTTATTCAATGATTATTATTTGTTTATTATGCAAGTATTTTAACCAGTAACGCCATTTCTAACTGTTTTTGATTTTCTTTTATTTTTATATGCTGTGTTTTCTTTCTTTCTTTATTTTGTTTTAAATTTCATAAAATATTTTTTTTAATTTTTGTGTAATTTTTTTTGAGGGGGCTATATTTGCTTTTCTGTGTCCAATATGCAGTTTCAAGTTTTTAATCTTTGTGTGAGAATGGGGGTAAATCAATAGTGGTATGCATATCATGATGATAAGTATGTGATGACATGCATAGAGAAGTAATGAAAACATCTATAGACGATCTTAAACAAATCTTTTTTAATCATACCAGTTTAATAATATGCATTGTTAGGATATATATCTTCATTTGCTGTTCCGTTTTTCTTAATTTGCAAAAAAGCCAATAGTCACCATTTTTCACATTTTTCACATTTCTTAAAAACAAATGTGAGAAAGGTTAAACTAAATTTGAAAGCAAGATATTACAGGCAGGAAAATTTGTTTCAGCATAGTTATTTATAAAAGAAATTACATTTTCTAGTCAGATGCCCTAAAATGGTCTGTTACTGGGCAAAAATGCTAACAAACTGTTTCTTTTTCTGCTCATTTAAAATAAATATCTGCAAGTTGCTTTAATGGTATCAGTGAAAACATTTTCCATCTAAAAATATTTACACAATAAGGGTATGTTTCATTTGCACTAACTATTTACTTTACAAGTTTTTTTTAAAAAAGTAATACTCGCTTATATAAATGCGGAAATAAATGAAATCCAAGCCCCAATAAGTGTTGTAATGCTTGTAAGCTGACTAGTGGAGGACTCAATACAGAATGGAATGTGTGTTATATATATATCAGGTTAGGTGAGAAGGGTTTCATCTTCACAGTATTAATATTTCAATGTTGTAATGCTTGTGAGCTGACTAGTGCAGGACTGACTACAGGATGGAATGTGTGTTATATATATCAGGTTAGGTGTGAAGAGTTTCATATTCATTAGTATTTCAGTGTTGTAATGCTTGAGAGCTAACTAGTGCATGCTCACTACAGAATGGAATGCGTGTTATATATATATATCAGGTTAGGTGTGAAGGGTTTCATATTCACAGAATTAGTATTTCAGTGTTGTAATGCTTGTGAGCTGACTAGTGGAGGACTGACTACAGGATGGAATGTGTGTTATATATATCAGGTTAGGTGAGAAGGGTTTCATATTCATAGTATAATTATTTCAGTGTTGTAATGCTTGTGAGATGACTAGTGCAGGACTCACTACAGAATGGAATGTGTGTTATATATATCAGGTTAGGTGAAAAGGGTTTCATATTCACAGTAATAGTATTTCAGGGTCGTAGTGCTTGTGAGCTGACCAGTGCAGGACTGACTACAGAATGGAATGTGCCTTATATATATCAGGTTAGGTGAGAAGGGTTTCATATTCAGAATATTAGCATTTTAGTGATGTAATGCTTGTGAGATGACTAGTGCAGGATTCACTACAGAATGGAATGTGTGTTACATATATCAGGTTAGGTGAGAAGGGTTTCATATTCAGAGTATTAGTATTTCAGTGTTGCAATGCTTTTCAGCTGACTAGTGCAGGACTCACTACAGAATGGAATGTGTGTTACATATATCAGGTTAGGTGAGAAGGGTTTCATATTCAGATTATTAGTATTTCATCATTGTAATCATTGTGAGTTGACTAGTGCAGGACTCACTATAGAATGGAATGCGTATTATACATTCCAAGTAAGGTGAGAAGGGTTTCATATTCACAGTATTAGAATTTCAGTGTTGCAATGCTTTTTAGCTGACTAGTGCAGGACTCACTACAGAATGGAATGTGTGTTGTATATATCAGGTTAGGTGAGAAGGGTTTCATATTCACAGTATTAGTATTTCAGTGTTGTAATGCTTGTGAGCTGACTAGTGCATGCTCACTACAGAATGGATTGTGTCTTATATATATCATGTTAAGTGAGAAGGGTTTCATATTCACAGAATTAGTATTTCAGTGTCGTAATGCTTGTGAGCTGATTAGTGCAGGACTCACTATAGAATGGAATGTGTGTCATATATCAGGTTAGGTGAAAAGGGTTTCATATTCACAGTATTAGTATTTCAGTGTTGTAATGCTTGTGAGCTGACTAGTGCAGGACTCACTACAGAATAGAATGTGTGTTATATATATATATCAGGTTAGGTGAGAAGGTTTTCATATTTACAGTATTAGTATTTCAGTGCCGTAATGCTTGTGAGATGACTAGTGTAGGACTCACTACAGAATAGAATGTGTTATATATATCAGGTTAAGTGAAAAGGGTTTCATATTCACAGTAATATATTTCAGTGTCGTAGTGCTTGTGAGCTGACCAGTGCAGGACTGACTACAGAATGGAATGTGTGTTATATATATATCATGTTAGGTGAAAAGGGTTTCAAATTCACAGTAATAGTATTTCAGTGTTGTAATGTTTGTGAGCTAACTAGTGCAGGACTCACTACCAAATGAAATGTGTGTTATATATATATCAGGTAAGGTGAGAAGGGTTTCATATTCATAGTATAATTATTTCAGTGTTGTAATGCTTGTCAGATGACTAGTGCAGGACTCACTACAGAATGGAATGTGTGTTATATATATCAGGTTAGGTGAAAAGGGTTTCATATTCACAGTAATAGTATTTCATTGTTGTAGTACTTGTGAGCTGACCAGTGCAGGACTGACTACAGAATGGAATGTGTCTTATATATATATATATATCAGGTTAGGTAAGAAGGGTTTCATATTCGGAATATTAGCATTTCAGTGTTGTAATGCTTGTGAGCTGACTAGTGCAGAACTCGCTACAGAATGGAATGTGTGTTACATATATCAGGTTAGGTGAGAAGGGTTTCATATTCACAGTATTAGTATTTCAGTGTTGTAATGTTTGTGAGCTGACTAGTGCATGCTCACTACAGAATGGAATGTGTCATATATATATCAGATTAAATGAGAAGGGTTTCATATTCGGAATATTAGCATTTTAGTGTTGTAATGCTTGTGAGCTGACTAGTGCAGGACTCACTACAGAATGGAATGTGTGTTACATATATCAGGTTAGGTGAGAAGGGTTTCATATTCACAGTATTAGTATTTCAGTGTTGTAATGTTTGTGAGCTGACTATTGCAGGACTCACTACAGAATGGAATGTGTCATATATATATCAGATTAAGTGAGAAGGGTTTCATATTCACAGTATTAGTATTTCAGTGTCATAATGCTTGTGAGCTGACTAGTGCAGGACTCACTACAGAATGGAATGTGTGCTATATATATCAGGTTAGGTTTGAAGGGTTTCATATTCACAGTATTAGTATTTCAGTGTTGTAATGCTTGTGAGCTAATTAGTGCAGGACTGACTACAGAATGGAATGTGTGTTTTATAAATATATATATATATATATATATATATATATATATATCAGGTTAGGTGAGAAGGGTTTCATATTCAAAGAATTAGTATTTCAGTGTTGTGATGTTTGGGAGATGACTAGTTCAGGACTCACTACAGAACGGATTGTGTGTTTTATATATATATATATATATATATATATATATATATATATATATATATATATATATACATATATATATTTATATATATATCAGGCTAGGTGAGAAGGGTTTCATATACAGAGGATTAGTATTTCAGTGTTGTAATCCTTGCGAGTTGATTAGTGGAAGACTCACAACAGAATGGAATGTGCATTATATATATCAAGTTAGGCGAGAAGAGTTTCATATTCACAGTATTAGTATTTCAGTGATGTAATGCTTATGGGATGACTAGTGCAGGACTCACTATAGAATGGAATGTGTGTCATATATATCAGGATAAGTGAGAAGGGTTTCATATTCACAGTATTAGCATTTCAGTGTTGTAATGCTTGTGAGCTGACTAGTGCAGGACTGACTACAGAATGGAATGTGTCTTATATATATCAGG
The DNA here is from genome assembly GCF_019279795.1 of Protopterus annectens. NCBI lineage: Eukaryota > Metazoa > Chordata > Ceratodontiformes > Protopteridae > Protopterus > Protopterus annectens. The sequence continues at coordinate 622,296,970 of NC_056743.1, read as the reverse complement.
TTAGGTGAGAAGGGTTTCATATTCAGAGTATTATCATTTCAGTATTTTAATGCTTGTGAGCTGACTAGTGTATGCTCACTATTTTATTTTTATTATTATTTTACATTTGTTAACCGGGATGGTCCGACTGGATACATGTCCTTTTTCAGCGGAGGCCCGGGGAGAAAAGCTCCAACAGAGTTACATTGATAATTAGGTACAGTAAATGAGCTGAAAGAACTTAACAAAAACATAGGCTATTTACATACAAGTACAAGACTGCCATTACTCTTTCTGAGATTACTACAAATGTAACATTAATAACATATTAGCAAGGACGGTAGGCAGTATAATGACATAGAGTTAGACAGGATACATATTTCTTTATCACAGTATACAAAGTACTTATCATCTTAGCTAGTTGTTTATGTTTTAGTTAATGGCACAGAGCTAGTCTGGGTTTGAGCAAGGACATAGCCAGTGTGACTTGAAGTGGAATTTTAGACTATTTTTGAATTGACTTAGAGAAGTTGCAAGCGTGATGTTATTTGGGAGAGAGTTCCATATTTTACCAGTGGTGTTGGCAAATAGCTCGTCACCACCTAGGTTGAAAGATTTAGTTGTTTGGACAAGGAGTCTGTTTGCTGAGCGAAGGCAGTTTAGATTTAAGTAGGGAGTCATTAAGTTTTTTAGTGCTGGGGTATTCTCAGGTTGTTTAAGGATTTTGAAGGCCTCTATAAGTTGGGACTGGTGAAGAAGGTGTGGGAATTCTATCCATCCAAGCTTTTTCAGGTTAGTACAGTGGTGTGTTCTGTAGGGTAGGCCTGTAACGAACCTGGCAATGTGATTATAGCAGGATGAGAGCTTGGCCAGATCAGATTTGTTAAGGTGAGTGAGGACAGGAGAGGCATATAGTAGGGTAGAGAGAAGGTGTGAATGGGCTGTGGCTGCCCTGGCATTCGGGGTAAGGAAGGCTTTAATTCTATATCGGGTCCCAAGTTTCTTGTTGACTGACTTAATGGCTTGGTTGATATGTATATCAAATCTGAGTTTATTGTCGATGTTTACTCCTAACAGCTTTGTATAGGTGTCTGGGGAGATGATGGTCCCATTATTGGATTTTATAGTGAAGTTTTTAGTCGGAGATCTATTGGTTGGCCAGAAGAGAAGTAACTTGGTTTTGTTTGGATTTAAGATCAGGAGATGGTTAGCAAGCCAGTTTTCGACTTTGGTGAAGCTATGTTGGGTGGTAGTTAGTAGATTTGCAAGAGAGGTATTGGAACATATTATAGTCGAGTCATCTGCATATTGAATGCAGGTGGCTTCAGGGATGACTGTTTGGATGTCGTTTATGAAGACTGAAAAGAGGAGAGGTCCTAATATGGAACCTTGAGGAACTCCTATGGTATTTGGTAGTAGGCAGGAGAGCTTGTTTTGCCACATTACTGCTTGTTGTCTCCCAGTGAGGTAAGCTTGAAGCCAGTCAAGGGCTGGAGTATCTAGGTACAGGGTTTTTAAAGTATATAGAAGTAACTGATGGTTTACCATATCGAAGGCTTTCGATAGGTCCAGAAAGAGAGCGGAGGATATTTTTTTATTATTCTGGTTAAGATTAATGTTTTCAGTAAAAGAGAGGAGGGCAGTGGTTGTACTATGATGGGGTCTGAATCCATGTTGAGAGTCTGTGAGTAGTTTATTTTGGGTTAGATAGAGCATTAGTTGGTTGTGCATGCACTTTTCCATAATTTTGGCAAGTGGTGATAGTATGGCTATAGGTCTATAGTTGGATAGTTCTGTGGATGAACCTCCTTTGTGGAGTGGAATAACATAGGATATTTTCCAAATTGAGGGATTGAGGCCTCGGTTATGGTTCTGTTAATTAGGATTGAGATAGGGTAGGCTACGACATCTGCAGCAATTTGCAGGTATTCAGCCGCAGAAGATCAGCTGAAAGGGTGGTTGGCTTCAGTTTTTTCAAAGGGATCTGATAAAGGATGTGGACACTGGCTGGAAGTTAAAAGAGAGTGGTGAGTCGGGTATAGTGTTTATAGAAGTGTGGGGAGGAGAAAGTTGGTTAGCTAATGACTGGATGGTTTCTGTGAAGAAAGTATTGAATGAATTGGCTATATCTTCTTGGCTCTTGTCAGATAATGTTCCTGGGGTCGGAGTAGTGGATTTGCCTGGCTGGAGAAGTTTATTTATGCCTGCCCAGTACTTTTGAGGGTTATTCTGATGTTTATATTGCAGATTGTAGAAGTAATTTTTCTTATTTAGTATGATGGCTATTTTAGTCTCATTTCTAAGTTGTTGGAATTTGATACGATCTAGGGTAGTTTGGTAGTGCGCCATTTATCCCACGCTTTGTCTCTAGTTGTTATTTTGGTTTTGGTGTCTGTTGTTAGCCAGGGTGCTAGTTGAATTTTAATTCTTATTGAGCATTTGGGGGCATGCGAGTCAAGTATAGTAAGGAATGAATTATTAAATGATGACACTGCCTCATCAAGGGGAAGGAACTTTAGTTTTGTCCAGTTACATGATTTGAGTTCAAGTTGAAATTTAGTTGGGTCAAAGTTTTTCTTGGATCTGATAGATCTATAAATAGGTAAGCTTGTACAATTAATTTTCTCTTATATGATGTATGTGAGCAGGTGATCACTAAGATCATTAGGGAGAGTTCCAGACATATAGTTCTGGGGATGACTATTGGTGAGTATCCAGTCTAGTATACTCTCTTTTTGGTTATTGTTACCTGTACGTGTGGTAGATGATATTATCTGAGAGAATCCATGTAGGTTAACAGGGATGGGGTTGGACTGTGCTGTGCATTGGTTCCAGTCAATATTAACATCGCCCAGGACAATGGTTTCTTGAGGGTAGTTGTTGGCTATCCAATATAGAATGACCTCTAGTGTTTCTACATTGTTCCCAGGGGGAATATAGGTGACAATTAGGTTAATGCCCTTATGATTATTTAGTAGAATTTTTAGAGCTAGTATTTCAGCGTTAGAGACCTGGGGTGGTTGTATAGGGTTAGTTATGATGTTAAGTGTGCTATTATATAAGAGCTATTCCACCTCCTCTTTTCTTTACTCTATCTGCCCTAAGTATATTGTAACCAGGAGGCAGGATCTCATTGTCTTTGATTGATGGCCGGAGCCATGTTTCAGATAGACACATTATGTTGGGGAGGTATGTGGCTAGTACAGCATGCAGGCTATGTATGTTATTGTTTAGGCTTCTAATGTTTAAGTAGCATATTAGGAGGGAGTTGACCAGTCGGTGGGAGAGTGGTGGGCTGGTAGGATTTTGAGTTAAGGTTGGGCCTGGATTAGGATGGATGTCCCCATCTTTGGTTATGTTTTTTCTTAGATACGCTAGTAGTCTAATAACTTTGAATAGTAGTTTTAGTTCATATTTGGATTTTGGTGTTGATTGGAGTGATTTTTTTAGAAGCAAGTGGTTGGAATTTATAATTTTTGGGGTAGTGTAGTAGTGGGCAAGTTCCGCAGTCAGTGGAGGTAGGGGGGTCTTGGTTTGGCATTTTGATTAAGAGAAACCTACGAATGTGAGATTTTCATAGCTAGTAAGAAAGTATGGCAGAATTAAGAGTGGTAAGATAAGAGGAAGGAGTTTATAATTATTTATAGACATGTTATATGTCATCAATGGGTGGGGTCAATGTGCTTCAGAGGAATAGTAGTGGTTAAACAGTAAAGTGGTGGGGGGGGTTGGAGAGGAAGTTGTGTAGGTTGGAGAGGAAGTAGGGGTGTGGCCTAGTGGCTATAAATGTAGACACAGTGGGGGTGGGTGGGATAAGGGGGCAGGGAGGGGAGCGAAGCAGAGTGGGGCTAACCCAGTCCCAGTTTTTGGTCCTATGAGTGGGACAAATAGTCTGATAGTGTAAGTAAGCAGATTGGAGTACAGGCTTGAAATTCAACATAAACATATACAGTTGTAAAATGTCTAATACAATTCAACATAAATAGGCATTTACAGTTGTAAAACACTTACTGGAGAGACATTGAGCCTTCATGGGGCCTGTAGCAGAGTGGATTGTAGTTTTACAAATGGTGCCTGCCACAGGTAATATTTATTAACTCTGGGATTGTCTTAAGGTAATAAACAGGGAAGGGGAGGGGAGAACAAGGGTGTGAGCAGGCAGTTCTTTGTACTGCTGCTAATGAGCCAAAGCAAGACAAGTATGTGTTAAGAACAATCACAATTGACCAAGGACTGCTCTGAAACTGTAAGTCTTGTCTTAATTTCTCAGGTGGAAAACCAGGATAACCTTGTATCAGTAGGCTACTGTGGTATAGTTTAAATAAACAAACACACAGTATTGATCAGTTATTGATACTATTTGCTAACAGAAGGGAATAAGAGAAAGTAGAAGATGTGTGTGTGTGTGGTGGTGGTGGTGGGGGGGGGGGCTGCTTACAGCCAAAGCACAGTGCTCTCCAGGGGAAAATGAAGATTGGCTCAAACAGTTAGACACATGCTCAAAGTTAACTGTAGCTGTTTGCAGACAGTTCAGACCCGGACTGCACTTTTCTTATAGGAATGTTAAAGGAGGTACCGGAGTTGAATACTTAAGAGTGGTGTTAGGTTCAAAGTTAACTATAGCTGTTTGCAGACAGTTCAGACCCGGACTGCACTTTTCTTATAGGAATGTTAAAGGTGGTACCGGAGTTGAATATTTAAGAGTGTTGTTAGGTTCAAAGTTAACTGTAGCTGTTTGCAGACAGTTCAGACCCAGACTGCACTTTTCTTATAGGAATGTTAAAGGTGGTACCGGAGTTGAATACTTAAGAGTGGTGTTAGGTTCAAAGTTAACTGTAGCTGTTTGCAGACAGTTCAGACCCGGACTGCACTTTTCTTATAGGAATGTTAAAGGTGGTACCGAGTTGAATACTTAAGAGTGGTGTTAGGTTCAAAGTTAACTGTAGCTGTTTGCAGACAGTTCAGACCCGGACTGCACTTTTCTTATAGGAATGTTAAAGGTGGTACCGGAGTTGAATACTTAAGAGTGGTGTTAGGTTCAAAGTTAACTGTAGCTGTTTGCAGACAGTTCAGACCCAGACTGCACTTTTCTTATAGGAATGTTAAGGTGGTACCGGAGTTGAATACTTAAGAGTGGTGTTAGGTTCAAAGTTAACTGTAGCTGTTTGCAGACAGTTCAACCCGGACTGCACTTTTCTTATAGGAATGTTAAAGGTGGTACCAGAGTTGAATACTTAAGAGTGGTGTTAGGTTCAAAGTTAACTGTAGCTGTTTGCAGACAGTTCAGACCCGGACTGCACTTTTCTTATAGGAATGTTAAAGGTGGTATCGGAGTTGAATACTTAAGAGTGGTGTTAGGTTGGAGAGACACTGAGCCTTCATGGGGCCTGTAGCAGAGTGGATAGAATGCTACACTACAGAATGGATTGTGTGTTATATATATATCAGGCTAGGTGAGAAAGGTTTCATATTCACAGTATTAGTATTTCAGTGTAGTAATGCTTGAGAGCTGACTATTGCAGGACTCACTACAGAATGGATTGTGTGTTATATATATCAGATTAGGTGAGAAGGGTTTCATATTTACAGTTTTAGTATTTCAGTGTCATAATGCTTGTGAGCTGACTAGTGCAAGACCCACTACAGAATAAAATATGTCATATATATCAGGTTAAGAGAGAAGGGTTTCATATTCACAGTATTAGTATTTCAATATTGCAATGCTTGTGAGCTGACTAGTGCAGGACTGAATACATGATAGAATGTGTTATATATATCAGGTTAAGTGAAAAGGGTTTCATATTCACAGTATTAGTATTTCAGTGTTGTAATGTTTGTGAACTAACTAGTGCAGGACTCACTACCAAATGAAATGTGTGTTATATATATATCAGGTTAGGTGAGAAGGGTTTCATATTCATAGTATAATTATTTCAGTGTTGTAATGCTTGTGAGATGACTAGTGCAGGACTCACTACAGAATGGAATGTGTGTTATATATATCAGGTTAGGTGAAAAGGGTTTCATATTCACAGTAGTAGTATTTCAGTGTCGTAGTGCTTGTGAGCTGACCAGTGCAGGACTGACTACAGAATGGAATGTGACTTATATATATCAGGTTAGGTGAGAAGGGTTTCATATTCGGAATATTAGCATTTTAGTGTTGTAATGCTTGTGAGCTGACTAGTGCATGCTCACTACAGAATGGAATATCTTTTGTATTTATCAAGTTAGGTGAGAAGGGTTTCATATTCACAGTATTAGTATTTCAGTGTCATAATGCTTGTGAGCTGACTAGTGCAGGACTGACTACAGAATGGAATATGTCTTATATATATCTCATTCGGTGAGAAGGGTTTCATATTCAGAGTATTAGTAATTCAGTGTTGTAATGCTAGTGAGGTGACTAGTGCAGGACTCACTCCAGAATGGAATGTGGGTTATATATCAGGTTAGGTGAGAAGAGTTTCATATTCAGAGTATTAGTATTTCAGTGTTGTAATGCTTTTGAGCTGACTAGTGCATGACTCCCTACAGAATGGAATGTGTGTTATATATATCAGGTTAGGTGAGAAGGGTTTCATATACAGAGTATTAGTATTTCAGTGTTGTAATTCTTGTGAGTTGATTAGTGCAAGACTCACTACAGAATGGAATGAGTGTTATATATATCAGGTTAGGATTGAAAGGTTTCATATTCACAGTATTAGTATTTCAGTGTTATGCTTGTGAGCTAAGTAGTGCAGGACTGACTACAGAATGGAATGTGTGTTATATATATATGGATATATATATATATATATATATATATATATATATATATATATATATATATATATATATCAGGTTATGTAAGAAGGGTTTCATATTCCCAGTATTAGTATTTCAGTGTTGTAATGCTTGTGAGCTGACTAGTGCAGGACTCACTACAGAATGGAATGTGTGTTATATATATATATATATATATATATATATATATATATATCAGGCTAGGTGAGAAGGGTTTCATATACAGAGGATTAGTATTTCAGTGTTGTAATAATTGCGAGTTCATTAGTGGAAGGCTCACTACAGAATGGAATGTGCATTATATATATCAAATTAGTGGAGAAGGGTTTCATATTCACAGTATTAGTATTTCAGTGATTTAATGCTTATGGCATGACTAGTGCAGGACTCACTATATAATGGAATGTGTGTCATATATATCAGGTTAAGTGAGAAGCGTTTCATATTCACAGTATTAGCATTTCAGTGTTTTAATGCTTGTGAGTTGACTAGTGCAGGACTGACTACAGAATGGAATGTGTCTTATATATATCAGGTTAGGTGAGAAGGGTTTCATATTCAGAGAATTATCATTTCAGTATTTTAATGCTTGTGAGCTGACTAGTGCATGCTCACTACATAATGGATTGTGTGTTATATATACCAGGCTAGGTGAAAAAGGTTTCATATTCACAGTATTAGTATTTCAGTGTTGTAATGCTTGTGAGATGACTATTGCAGGACTCACTACAGAATGGAATGTGTGTTATATATATCAGATTAGGTGAGAAGGGTTTCATATTTATAGCTTTAGTATTTCAGTGTCATAATGCTTGTGAGCTGACTAGTGCAGGACTCACTAAAGAATAAAATATGTCATATATATCAGGTTAAGTGAGAAGGGTTTCGTATTCACAGTATTAGTATTTCAATATTGCAATGCGTGTGAGCTGACTATTGCTGGACTCACTACAGAATGGAATGTGTTTTATATATATCAAGTTAAATGAGAAGGGTTTCATATTCACAGTATTAGTATTTCAGTGTCATAATGCTTGTGAGCTGATTAGTGCAGGACTCACTATAAAATGGAATGTGTGTCATATATCAGGTTAGGTGAAAAAGGTTTCATATTCACAGTATTAGTATTTCAGTGTTGTAATGCTTGTGAGCTGACTAGTGCAGGACTCACTACAGAATAGAATGTGTTATATATATCAGGTTAAGTGAAAAGGGTTTCATATTTACAGTATTAGCATTTAAGTGTTGTAATGTTTGTAAGCTAACTATTGCAGGACTCACTACCAAATGAAATGTGTGTTATATATATCAGGTTAGGTGAGAATGGTTTCATATTCAGAGTATTAGTATTTCAGTGTTGTAATGCTTGTGAGCTGACTAGTGCAGGACTGACTACAGAATGGAATGCGTGTTATATAAATCGGGTTAGGTGAGAAGGGTTTCATATTCGCAGTATTAGTATTTCAGTGTTGTAATGCTTGTGAACTGACTAGTACAGGACTTACTACAAAATGGAATGTGTGTTATATATATCAGGTTAGGTTTGAAGGGTTTCATATTCACAGTATTAGTATTTCAGTGTTGTAATGCTTGTGAGCTAACTAGTGCAGGACTGACTACAGAATGGAATGTGTGTTTTATACATATATATATATATATATATATATGTATATATATATATATATATATATGTATATGTATATATATATATATATATATATATATATATATATATATATATATACATATATATATATATATATATATATATATATACATATATATATATATATGTCAGGTTAGGTGAGAAGGGTTTCATATTCAAAGAATTAGTATTTCAGTGTTGTAATGCTTGTGAGATGACTAGTGCAGGACTCACTACATAATGGAATGTGTGTTATATATATCAGGTTAGGTGAAAAGGGTTTCATATTCACAGTAATAGTATTTCAGTGTTGTAATGCTTGTGAGCTGACCAGGCAGGATGGACCACAGAATGGAATGTGTGTTTTATGTATGTATATATATATATATATATATATATATATATATATATATGTCAGGTTAGGTGAGAAGGGTTTCATATTCAAAGAATTAGTATTTCAGTGTTGTAATGCTTGTGAGATGACTAGTGCAGGACTCACTACAGAATGGAATGTGTCTTATATATATCAGGTTAGGTGAAAAGGGTTTCATATTCACAGTAATAGTATTTCAGTGTCGTAGTGCCAGTGAGCTGACTAGTGCAGGACTGACTACAGAATGGAATGTGTCTTATATATATCAGGTTAGGTGAGAAGGGTTTCACATTCAAAATATTAGCATTTTAGTGTTGTAATGATTGTGAGCTGACTAGTGCAGGACTCACTACAGAATGGAATGTGTGTTACATATATCAGGTTAGGTGAGAAGGGTTTCAAATTCAGAGTATTAGTATTTCAGTGTTGCAATGCTTTTCAGCTGACCAGTGCAGGACTCACTACAGAATGGAATATGTGTTACATATATCAGGTTAGGTGAAGAGGGTTTCATATTCAAATTATTAGTATTTCATCATTGTAATCATTGTGAGTTGACTAGTGCAGGACTCACTATAGAATGGAATGCGTATTATACATTCCAAGTAAGGTGAGAAGGGTTTCATATTCACAGTATTAGAATTTCAGTGTTGCAATGCTTTTTAGCTGACTAGTGCAGGACTCACTACAGAATGGAATGTGTGTTGTATATATCAGGTTAGGTGAGAAGGGATTCATATTCACAGTATTAGTATTTCAGTGTTGTAATGCTTGTGAGCTGACTAGTGCATGCTCACTACAGAATGGACTGTATGTTATATATATATCATTTAAGTGAGAATGGTTTCATATTCACAGTATTAGTATTTCACTGTCATAATGCTTGTGAGTTGACTAGTGCATGCTCAGTACAGCATTAAATGTATGTTATATATATCAAGTTAGGTGAGAACGGTTTCATATTCAGAGTATTAGAATTTCAGTGTTGTAATGCTTGTCAGCTGACTAGTGCATGCTCACTACAGAATGGAATATCTTTTATATTTATCAAGTTAGGTGAGAAGGGTTTCATATTTACAGTATTAGTATTTCAGTGTCATAATGCTTGTGAGCTGACTAGTGCAGGACTCACTCCAGAATGGAATATGGGTTATATATCAGGTTAGCTGAGAAGAGTTTCATATTCAGAGTATTAGTATTTCAGTGTTGTAATGCTTTTGAGCTGACTAGTGCATGACTCCCTACAGAATGGAATGTGTGTTATATATATATATATCAGGTTAGGTGAGAAGGGTTTCCTATACAGAGTATTAGTATTTCAGTGTTGTAATGCTTATGGGATGACTAGTGCAGGACTCACTATAGAATGGAATGTGTGTCATATATATCAGGTTAAGTGAGAAGGGTTTTATATTCACAGTATTAGCATTTCAGTGTTGTAATGCTTGTGAGCTGACTAGTGCAGGACTGACTACAGAATGGAATGTGTCTTATATATATATCAGGTTAGGTGAGATGGGTTTCATATTCAGAGTATTATCATTTCAGTATTTTAATGCTTGTGAGCTGCCTAGTGCATGCTCACTAAAGAATGGATTGTGTGTTATACATATTTCAGGCTAGGTGAAAAAGGTTTCATATTCACAGTATTAGTATTTCAGTGTTGTAATGCTTGAGAGCTTACTATTGCAGGACTCACTACAAAATGGATTGTGTGTTATATATATATCAGATTAGGTGAGAAGGGTTTCATATTTACAGTTTTAATATTTCAGTGTCATAATGCTTGTGAGCTGACTAGTGCAGGACCCACTACAGAATAAAATATGTCATATATATCAGGTTAAGAGAGAAGGGTTTCATATTCACAGTATTAGTATTTCAATATTGCAATGCTTGTGAGCTGACTATTGCTGGACTCACTACAGAATGGAATGTGTCTTATATATATATCATATTAAGTGAGAAGGGTTTCATATTCACAGTATTAGTATTTCAGTGTCGTAATGCTTGTGAGCTGATTGGTGCAGGACTAACTATAGAATGGAAAGTGTGTCATATATCAGGTTAGGTGAAAAGGGTTTCATATTCACAGTATTAGTATTTCAGTGTTGTAATGCCTCTGAGCTGACTAGTGCAGGACTCACTGCAGAATAGAATGTGTGTTATATATATATATATATATATATATCAGGTTAGGTGAGAAGGTTTTCATATTTACAGTATAAGTATTTTAATGTCGTTATGCTTGTGAGCTGACTAGTGCAGGACTCACTACATGATAGAATGTGTTATATATATCAGGTTAAGTGAAAAGGGTTTCATATTCATAATATTAGTATTTCAGTGTTGTAATGTTTGTGAGCTAACTAGTGCAGGACTCACTACCAAATGAAATGTGTGTTTTATATATATATATATCAGGTTAGGTGAGAAGGGTTTCATATTCATAGTATAATTATTTCAGTGTTGTAATGCTTGTGAAATGACTAGTGCAGGACTCACTACAGAATGGAAAGTGTGTTATATATATCAGGTTAGGTGAAAAGGGTTTCATATTCACAGTAATAGTATTTCTGTGCCGTAGTGCTTGTGAGCTGACCAGTGCAGGACTCACTATAGAATGGAATGTGTATTATACATACCAAGTAAGGTGAGAAGGGTTTCATATTCACAGTATTAGAATTTCAGTGTTGCAATGCTTTTTAGCTGACTAGTGTAGGACTCACTACAGAATGGAATGTGTGTTGTATATATCAGGTTAGGTGAGAAGGGATTCATATTCACAGTATTAGTATTTCAGTGTTGTAATGCTTGTGAGCTGACTAGTGCATGCTCACTACAGAATGGAATGTATGTTATATATATCTTTTAAGTGAGAATGGTTTCATAATCACAGTATTAGCATTTCAGTGTCATAATGCTTGCGAGTTCACTAGTGCATGCTCAGTACAGCATGGAATGTGTGTTATATATATATATCAAGTTAGGTGAGAAGGGTTTCATATTCAGAGTATTAGTATTTCAGTGTTGTAATGCTTGTCAGCTGACTAGTGCATGCTCACTACAGAATTGAATATGTTTTATATTTATCAAGTTAGGTGAGAAGGGTTTCATATTCATAGTATTAGTATTTCAGTGTCATAATGCTTGTGAGCTGACTAGTGCAGGACTGACTACAGAATGGAATATGTCAAATATATATCATTCGGTGAGAAGGGTTTCATATTCAGAGAATTAGTAATTCAGTGTTGTAATGCTAGTGAGCTGACTAGTGCATGACTCACTGCAGAATGGAATGTGGGTTATATATCAGATTAGGTGAGATGGGTTTCATATTCAGAGTATTAGTATTTCAGTGTCGTAATGCTTTTGAGCTCACTAGTGCATGACTCCCTACAGAATGGAATGCGTGTTATATATATATATCAGGTTAGGTGAGAAGGGTTTCATATTCACAGTATTAGCATTTCAGTGTTGTAATGTTTGTGAGCTAACTAGTGCAGGACTCACTACAAAATGGAATGTGTGTTATATATATCAGATTAGGTTTGAAGGGTTTCATATTCACAGTATTAGTATTTCAGTGTTGTAATGCTTGTGAGCTTACTAGTGCAGGACTGACTACAGAATGGAATGTGTGTTTTATATATATATATATATATATATCTATAGATATCTATATATATATATATATATATATATATATATATATATATATATAAATATAAATATATATATATATATATATATATATGTGTCAGGTTAGGTGAGAAGGGTTTCATATTCAAAGAATTAGTATTTCAGTGTTGTAATGTTTGTGAGATGACTAGTTCAGGACTCAGTACAGAACGGAATGTGTGTTTTATACACACACACACACACACATACATATATATATATATATATATATATATATATATATATATATATATATATATATATATAGATATCTATATCAGGTTATGTGAGAAGGGTTTCATATTCCCAGTATTGGTATTTCAGCGTTTTAATTCTTGTGAGCTGACTAATGCAGGAGGCAGTACAGAATGGAATGTGTGTTATATATATATATCAGGTTAGGTGAGAAGGGTTTCATATACAGAGGATTAGTATTTCAGTGTTGTAATCCTCGCGAATTGATTAGTGGAAGACTCACTACAGAATGGAATGTGCATTATATATATCAAGTTAGGCGAGAAGAGTTTCATATTCACAGTATTAGTATTTCAGCGATGTAATGCTTATGGGATGACTAGTGCAGGACTCACTATAGAATGGAATGTGTGTCATATATATCAGGTTAATTGAGAAGGGTTTCATATTCAGAGTATTATCATTTCAGTATTTTATTGCTTGTGAGCTGACTAGTGCAGGACTGACTACAGAATGGAATGTGTCCTATATATATCAGGCTAGGTGAGAAAGGTTTCATATTCACAGTATTAGTATTTCGGTGTCATAATGCTTGTGAGCTGACTAGTGCAGGACTCACTACATAATAAAATATGTCATATATATCAGGTTAAGTGAGAAGGGTTTCATATTCGCAGTATTAGTATTTCAATATTGCAATGCGTGTGAGCTGACTATTGCTGGACTCACTACAGAATGGAATGTGTCATATATATCATGTTAAGTGAGAAGGGTTTCATATTCACAGTATTAGTATTTCAGTGTCGTAATGCTTGTGAGCTGATTAGTGCAGGACTCACTATAGAATGGAATGTGTGTCATATATTAGGTTAGGTGAAAAGGTTTTCATATTCACAGTATTAGTATTTCAGTGTTGTAATGCTTGTGAGCTGACTAGTGCAGGACTCACTACAGAATAGAATGTGTTTTTTATATATGTATGTATATATATATATATATATATATCAGGTTAGGTGAGAAGGTTTTCATATTTACAGTATTAGTATTTCAGTGTCGTTATGCTTGTGAGCTGACTAGTGCAGGACTCACTACATGATAGAATGTGTTATAAATATCAGGTTAAGTGAAAAGGGTTTCATATTCACAGTATTACTATTTCAGTGTTGTAATGTTTGTGAGCTAACTAGTGCAGGACTCACTACCAAATGAAATGTGTGTTATATATATCAGGTTAGGTGAGAAGGGTTTCATATTCATAGTATAATTATTTCAGTGTTGTAATGCTTGTGAGATGGCTACTGCAGGACTCACTACAGAAGGAATGTGTGTTATATATGTCAGGTTAGGTGAAAAGGGTTTCATATTCACAATAATAGTATTTCAGTGTCGTAGTGCTTGTGAGCTGACCAGTGCAGGACTGACTACAGAATGGAATGCGTCTTATATATATCAGGTTAGGTGAGAAGGGTTTCATATTCGGAATATTAGCATTTTAGTGTTCTAATGCTTGTGAGCTGACTAGTGCAGGACTGACTACAGAATGGAATATGTCTTACATATATCTCGTTCGGTGAGAAGAGTTTCATATTCAGAGTATTAGTAATTCAGTGTTGTAATGCTAGTGAGCTGACTAGTGCAGGACTCACTCCAGAATGGAATGTGGGTTATATATCAGGTTAGGTGAGAAGAGTTTCATATTCAGAGTATTAGTATTTCAGTGTTGTAATGCTTTTGAGCTGACTAGTGCATGACTCCCTACAGAATGGAATGTGTGTTATATATATATATATATATCAGGTTAGGTGAGAAGGGTTTCATGTACAGAGTATTAGTATTTCAGTGTTGTAATTCTTGTGAGTTGATTAGTGCAAGACTCACTACAGAATGTAATGTGTGTTATATATATATATCAGGTTAGGTTTGAAGGGTATCATATTCACAGTATTAGTATTTCAGTGTTGTAATGCTTGTGAGCTAACTAGTGCAGGACTGACTACAGAATGGAATGTGTGTTATATATATATATATATATATGTTATGTGAGAAGTGTTTCATATTCCCAGTATCAGTAGTTCAGTGTTGTAATGCTTGTGAGCTGACTAGTGCAGGACTCACTACAGAATGGAATGTGTGTTTTATGTATATATATATATTCACAGTATTAGTATTTCAGTGTTGTAATGCTTGTGAGCTAACTAGTGCAGGACTGACTACAGAATGGAATGTGTGTTTTATATATATATATATATATATATATATGTTATGTGAGAAGTGTTTCATATTCCCAGTATCAGTAGTTCAGTGTTGTAATGCTTGTGAGCTGACTAGTGCAGGACTCACTACAGAATGGAATGTGTGTTTTATATATATATATATATATATATATATATATATATATATATATATATATCAGGCTAGGAATGTGCATTATATATATATCAAATTAGGGGAGAAGGGTTTCATATTCACAGTATTAGTATTTCAGTGATGTAATGCTTATGTGATGACTAGTGCAGGACTCACTATAGAATGGAATCTGTGTCATATATATCAGGTTAAGTGAGAAGGGTTTCATAGTCACAGTATTAGCATTTCAGTGTTGTAATGCTTGTGAGCAGACTAGTGCAGGACTGACTACAGAATGGAATGTGTCTTATATATATATTAGGTTAGGTGAGAAGGGTTTCATATTCAGAGAATTATCCTTTCAGTATTTTAATGCTTTTGAGCTGACTAGTGCATGCTCACTACAGAATGGATTGTGTGTTATATATACCAGGCTAGGTGAAAAAGGTTTCATATTCACATTATTAGTATTTCAGTGTTGTAATGCTTGTGAGCTGACTATTGCAGGACTCACTACAGAATGGAATGTGTGTTATATATATCAGATTAGGTGAGAAGGGTTTCAAATTTACAGCTTTAGTATTTCAGTGTCATAATGCTTGTGAGCTAACTAGTACAGGACTCACTACAGAATAAAATATATCGCATATATCAGGTTAAGTGAGAAGGGTTTCATATTCACAGTATTAGTATTTCAATATTGCAATGCTTGTGAGCTGACTATTGCTGGACTCACTACAGAATGGAATGTGTTTTACATATATCATGTTAAATAAGAAGGGTTTCATATTCACAGTATTAGTTTTTCAGTGTCGTAATGCTTGTGAGCTGTATAAAATGGAATGTGTGTCATATATCAGGTTAGATGAAAAGGGTTTCATATTCACAGTATTAGTATTTCAGTGTTGTAATGCTTGTGAGCTGATTAGTGCAGGACTCACTACAGAATAGAATGTGTTATATATATCAAGTTAAGTGAAAAAGGTTTCAAATTTACAGTATTAGTATTTCAGTGTTGTAATGTTTGTGAGCTAACTAGTGCAGGACTCACTACCAAATGAAATGTGTGTTATATATATCAGGTTAGGTGAGAAGGGTTTCATATTCAGAGTATTAGTATTTCAGTGTTGTAATGCTTGTGAGCTGACTAGTGCAGGAATGACTACAGAATGGAATGCGTGTAATATAAATCGGGTTAGGTGAGAAGGGTTTCATATTCGCAGTATTAGTATTTCAGGGTTGTAATGCTTGTGAACTGACTAGTATAGGACTTACTACACAATGGAATGTGTGTTATATATATTAGGTTAGGTTTGAAGGGTTTCATATTCACAGTATTAGTATTTCAGTGTTGTAATGCTTGTGAGCTGGCTAGTGCAGGACTGACTACAGAATGGAATGTGTGTTTATATATATATATATATATATATATATATATATATATATATATATATATGTCAGGTTAGGTGAGAAGGGTTTCATATTCAAAGAATTAGTATTTCATTGCTGTAATGCTTGTGAGATGACTAGTGCAGGACTCACTACAGAATTGAATATGTGTTATATATATCAGGTTAGGTGAAAAGGGTTTCATATTCACGGTAATAGTATTTCAGTGTCGTAGTGCTTGTGAGCTGACCAGTGCAGGATGGACTACAGAATGGAATGTGCCTTATATATATCAGGTTAGGTGAGAAGTGTTTGATATTCGGAATATTAGCATTTTAGTGTTGTAATGATTGTGAGCTGACTAGTGCAGGACTCACTACAGAATGGAATGTGTCTTACATATATCAGGTTAGGTGAGAAGGGTTTCATATTCAGAGTATTAGTATTTCAGTGTTGCAATGCTTTTCAGCTGACTAGTGCAGGACTCAATACAGAATGGAATGTGTGTTACATATATCAGGTTAGGTGAGAAGGGTTTCATATTCAGATTATTTGTATTTCATCATTGTAATCATTGTGAGTTGACAAGTGCAGGACTCACTATAGAATGGAATGCGTATTATACATTCCAAGTAAGGTGAGAAGGGTTTCATATTCACAGTATTAGAATTTCAGTGTTGCAATGCTTTTTAGCTGACTAGTGCAGGACTCACTACAGAATGGAATGTGTGTTGTATATATCAGGTTAGGTGAGAAGGGATTCATATTCACAGTATTAGTATTTCAGGTTTGTAATGCTTGTGAGCTGACTAGTGCATGCTCACTACAGAATGGAATGTATGTTATATATATATATAATTTAAGTGAGAATGGTTTCATATTCACAGTATTAGTATTTCACTGTCATAATGCTTGCAAGTTGACTAGTGCATGCTCAGTACAGCATGGAATGTGTGTTATATATATCAAGTTAGCTAAGAAGGGTTTCATATTCAGAGTATTAGTATTTCAGTGTTGTAATGCTTGCCAGCTGACTAGTGCATGCTCACTACAGAATGGAATATCTTTTATATTTATCAAGTTAGGTGAGAAGGGTTTCATATTCACAGTATTAGTATTTCAGTGTCATAATGCTTGTGAGCTGACTAGTGCAGGACTGACTACAGAATGGAATATGTCTTATATATATCTCATTCGGTGAGAAGGGTTTCATATTCAGAGTATTAGTAATTCAGTGTTGTAATGCTAGTGAGCTGACTAGTGGAAGACACACTCCAGAATGGAATGTGGGTTATATATCAGGTTAGCTGAGAAGAGTTTCATATTCAGAGTATTAGTATTTCAGTGTTGTAATGCTTTTGAGCTGACTAGTGCATGACTCCCTACAGAATGGAATGTGTGTTATATATATATCAGGTTAGGTGAGAAGGGTTTCATATACAGAGTATTAGTATTTCAGTGTTGTAATTCTTGTGAGTTGATTAGTGCAAGACTCACTACAGAATGGAATGTGTGTTATATATATCAGGTTAGGTTTGAAGGGTTTCATATTCACAGTATTAGTATTTCAGTGTTGTAATGCTTGTGAGCTGACTAGTGCAGGACTCACTACAGAATGGAATGTGTGTTTTATATATATATATATATATATATATATATATATATATATAAATATATATATATATATATATATATATATATAAATATCAGGCTAGGTGAGAAGGGTTTCATATACAGAGGATGAGTATTTCAGTGTTGTAATCCTTGCGAGTTGATTAGTGGAAGACTCACTACAGAATGGAATGTGCATTATATATATCAAGGTAGGGGAGAAGGGTTTCATATTCACAGTATTAGTATTTCAGTGATGTAATGCTTATGTGATGACTAGTGCAGGACTTACTATAGAATGGAATGTGTGTCATATATATCAGGTTAAGTGAGAAGGGTTTCATATTCACAGAATTAGCATTTCAGTGTTGTAATGCTTGTGAGCTGACTAGTGCAGGACTGACTACAAAATGGAATGTGTCTTATATATATATATATCAGGCTAGGTGAGAAGGGTTTCATATACAGAGGATTAGTATTTCAGTGTTGTAATCCTTGAGAGTTGATTAGTGGAAGACTCACTACAGAATGGAATGTGCATTATATATATCAAGGTATGGGAGAAGGGTTTCATATTCACAGTATTAGTATTTCAGTGATGTAATGCTTATGGGATGACTAGTGCAGGACTTACTATAGAATGGAATGTGTGTCATATATATCAGGTTAAGTGAGAAGGGTTTCATATTCACAGAATTAGCATTTCAGTGTTGTAATGCTTGTGAGCTGACTAGTGCAGGACTGACTACAAAATGGAATGTGTCTTATATATATATATCAGGTTAGGTGAGAAGGGTTTCATATTCAGATAATTATCATTTCAGTATTTTAGTGCTTGTGAGCTGACTAGTGCATGCTCACTACAGAATGGATTGTGTGTTATATATATCATCTAGGTGAAAAAGGTTTCATATTCACAGTACTTGTATTTCAGTGTTTTAATGCTTGTGAGCTGACTAGTGCAGGACTCACTACAGAATGGAATGTGTGTTATATATATATATATATATATATATATATATATATATATATATATATATATATCAGGCTAGGTGAGAAGGGTTTCATATACAGAGGATTAGTATTTCAGTGTTGTAATCCTTGAGAGTTGATTAGTGGAAGACTCACTATAGAATGGAATGTGCATTATATATATCAAATTAGGGGAGAAGGGTTTCATATTCACAGTATTAGTATTTCAGTGATGTAATGCTTATGGGATGACTAGTGCAGGACTCACTATAGAATGGAATCTGTGTCATATATATCAGGTTAAGTGAGAAGGGTTTCATATTCACAGTATTAGCATTTCAGTGTTGTAATGCTTGTGAGCTGACTAATGCAGGATTGACTACAGAATGGAATGTGTCTTATATATATATATATATCAGGTTAGGTGAGAAGGGTTTCATATTCAGAGAATTATAGTTTCAGTATTTTAATGCTTGTGAGCTGACTAGTGCATGCTCACTACAGAATGGATTGTGTGTTATATATATCAGGCTAGGTGAAAAAGGTTTCATATTTACAGTATTAGTATTTCAGTGTTGTAATGCATGTGAGCTGACTATTGCAGGACTCACTACAGAATGGAATGTGTGTTATATATATCAGATTATGTGAGAAGGGTTTCATATTTACAGCTTTAGTATTTCAGTGTCGTAATGCTTGTGAGCTGACTAGTGCAGGACTCACTACAGAATAAAATATGTCATATATATATCAGGTTAAGTGAGAAGGGTTTCATATTCACAGTATTAGTATTTCAATATTGCAATGCTTGTGAGCTGACTATTGCTGGACTGACTACAGAATGGAATGTGTTTTATATATATCATGTTAAATGAGAAGGGTTTCATATTCACAGTATTAGTATTTCAGTGTCGTAATGCTTGTGAGCTGATTAGTGCAGGACTCACTATAAAATGGAATGTGTGTCATATATCAGGTTAGGTGAAAAGGGTTTCATATTCACAGTATTAGTATTTCTGTGCTGTAATGCTTGTGAGCTGACTAGTGCAGAACTCACTACAGAATAGAATGTGTTATATATATCAGGTTAAGTGAAAAGGGTTTCATATTTACAGTATTAGTATTTCAGTGTTGTAATGTTTGTGAGCTAACTAGTGCAGGACTCACTACCAAATGAAATGTGTGTTATATATATCAGGTTAGGTGAGAAGGGTTTCATATTCTGAGTATTAGTAATTCAGTGTTGTAATGCTTGTGAGCTGACTAGTGCAGGACTGACTACAGAATGGAATGCGTGTTATATATATCAGGTTAGGTGAGAAGGGTTTCATATTCGCAGTATTAGTATTTCAGTGTTGTAATGCTTGTGAACTGACTAGTACAGGACTTACTACAAAATGGAATGTGTGTTATACATATCAGGTTAGGTTTGAAGGGTTTCATATTCACAGTATTAGTATTTCAGTGTTGTAATGCTTGTGAGCTATCTAGTGCAGGACTGACTACAGAATGGAATGTGTGTTTTATATATATATATATATATATATATATATATATATATATATATATATATACATATATATGTCAGGTTAGGTGAGAAGGGTTTCATGTTCAAAGAATTAGTATTTCAGTGTTGTAATGTTTGTGAGCTGACTAGTACAGGACTCACTACAGAATGGAATGTGTCTTATATATATCAGGTTAGGTGAAAAGGGTTTCATATTCACAGTAATAGTATTTCAGTGTTGTAGTGCTTGTGAGCTGACCAGTGCAGGATGGACTACAGAATGGAATGTGTCTTATATATATCAGGTTAGGTGAGAAGTGTTTCATATTCGGAATATTAGCATTTTAGTGTTGTAATGCTTGTGAGCTGACTAGTGCAGGACTCACTACAGAATAGAATGTGTGTTACATATATCAGGTTTGGTGAGAAGGGTTTCATATTCAGAGTATTAGTATTTCAGTGTTGCAATGCTTTTCAGCTGACTAGTGCAGGACTCACTACAGAATGGAATGTGTGTTACATATATCAGGTTAGGTGAGAAGGGTTTCATATTCAGATTATTAGTATTTCATCAATGTAATCATTGTGAGTTGACAAGTGCAGGACTCACTATAGAATGGAATGTCTATTATACATACCAAGTAAGGTGAGAAGGGTTTCATATTCACAGTATTAGAATTTCAGTGTTGCAATGCTTTTTAGCTGACTAGTGCAGGACTCACTACAGAATGGAATGTGTGTTGTATATATCAGGTTAGGTGAGAAGGGATTCATATTCACAGTATTAGTATTTCAGTGTTGTAATGCTTGCAAGTTCACTAGTGCATGCTCAGTACAGCATGGAATGTGTGTTATATATATCAAGTTAGGTGAGAAGGGTTTCATATTCAGAATATTAGCATTTTAGTGATGTAATGCTTGTGAGATGACTAGTGCAGGATTCACTACAGAATGGAATGTGTGTTACATATATCAGGTTAGGTGAGAAGGGTTTCATATTCAGAGTATTAGTATTTCAGTGTTGCAATGCTTTTCAGCTGACTAGTGCAGGACTCACTACAGAATGGAATGTGTGTTACATATATCAGGTTAGGTGAGAAGGGTTTCATATTCAGATTATTAGTATTTCATCATTGTAATGATTGTGAGTTGACAAGTGCAGGACTCACTATAGAATGGAATGTATATTATACATACCAAGTAAGGTGAGAAGGGTTTCATATTCACAGTATTAGAATTTCAGTGTTGCAATGCTTTTTAGCTGACTAGTGCAGGACTCACTACAGAATGGAATGTGTGTTGTATATATCAGGTTAGGTGAGAAGGGATTCATATTCACAGTATTAGTATTTCAGTGTTGTAATGCTTGCGAGTTCACTAGTGCATGCTCAGTACAGCATGGAATGTGTGTTATATATATCAAGTTAGGTGAGAAGGGTTTCATATTCAGAGTATTAGTATTTCAGTGTTGTAATGCCTGTCAGCTGACTAGTGCATGCTCACTACAGAATGGAATATCTTTTATATTTATCAAGTTAGGTGAGAAGGGTTTCATATTCACAGTATTAGTATTTCAGTGTCATAATGCTTGTGAGCTGACTAGTGCAGGACTGACTACAGAATGGAATATGTCTTATATATATCTCGTTCGGTGAGAAGGGTTTCATATTCAGAGTATTAGTAATTCAGTTTTATAATGCTAGTGAGCTGACTAGTGCAGGACTCACTCCAGAATGGAATGTGGGTTATATATCAGGTTAGGTGAGAAGAGTTTCATATTCAGAGTATTAGTATTTCAGTGTTGTAATGCTTTTGAGCTGACTAGTGCATGACTCCCTACAGAATGGAATGTGTGTTATATATATATCAGGTTAGGTGAGAAGGGTTTCATATACAAAGTTTTAATATTTCAGTGTTGTAATTCTTCTGAGTTGATTAGTGCAAGACTCACTACAGAATGGAATGTGTGTTATATATATATATATATATATATATATATATCAAGCTAGGTGAGAAGGGTTTCATATACAGAGGATTAGTATTTCAGTGTTGTAATCCTTGCGAGTTGATTAGTGGAAGACTCACTACAGAATGGAATGTGCATTATATATATATCAAATTAGGGGAGAAGGGTTTCATATTCACAGTATTAGTATTTCAGTGATGTAATGCTTATGGGATGACTAGTGCAGGACTCACTATAGAATGGAATGTGTGTCATATATATCAGGTTAAGTGAGAAGGGTTTCATATTCACAGTATTAGCATTTCAGTGTTGTAATGTCTGTGAGCTGACTATTGCAGGACTGACTACAGAATGGAATGTGTCTTATATATATATCAGGTTAGCTGAGAAGGGTTTCATATTCAGAGTATTATCATTTCAGTATTTTAATGCTTGTGAGCTGACTAGTGCATGTTCACTACAGAATGGATTGTGTGTTATATATATCAGGCTAGGTGAGAAAGGTTTCATATTCACAGTATTAGTATTTCAGTGTTGTAATGCTTGTGAGCTGACTATTGCAGGACTCACTACAGAATGGAATGTGTGTTATATATATCAGATTAGGTGAGAAGGGTTTCATATTTACAGTTTTAATATTTCAGTGTCATAATGCTTGTGAGCTGACTAGTGCAGGACTCACTACAGAATAAAATATGTCATATATATCAGGTTAAGTGAGAAGGGTTTCATATTCACAGTATTAGTATTTCAATAGTGCAATGCTTGTGAGCTGACTATTGCTGGACTCACTACAGAATGGGATTTGTTTTATATATATCATGTTAAATGAGAAGGGTTTCATATTCACAGTATTAGTATTTTAGTGTTGTAATGCTTGTGAGCTGATTAGTGCAGGACTCACTATAAAATGGAATGTGTGTCATATATCAGGTTAGGTGAAAAGGGTTTCATATTCACAGTATTAGTATTTCAGTGTTGTAATGCTTGTGAGCTGACTAGTGCAGGACTCACTACAGAATAGAATGTGTTATATATATCAGGTTAAGTGAAAAGGGTTTCATATTTACAGTATTAGTATTTCAGTGTTGTAATGTTTGTGTGCTAACTAGTGCAGGACTCACTACCAAATGAAATGTGTGTTATATATATCAGGTTAGGTGAGAAGGGTTTCATATTCAGACTATTAGTATTTCAGTGTTGTAATGCTTGTGAGCTGACTAGTGCAGGACTGACTACAGAATGGAATGCGTGTTATATATATCGGGTTAGGTGAGAAGGGTTTCATATTCGCAGTATTAGTATTTCAGTGTTGTAATGCTTGTGAACTGACTAGTACAGGACTTACTACAGAATGAAATGTGTGTTATATATATCATGTTATGTGACAAGGGTTTCATATTCACAGTATTAGTATTTCAGTGTTGTAATGTTTGTGAGCTGACTAGTGCAGGACTCACTGTAGAATTTAATGTGTGTTATATATCAGGTTAGTTGAGAAGAGTTTTATATTCACAGTATTAGTATTTCACTGTTGTAATGATTGTGAGCTGACTAGGGCAGGACTCACTACAGAATGGAATGTGTGTTACATATATCAGGTTAGGTAAGAAGGGTTTCATATTCACGGTATTAGTACTTTAGTGTTGTAATGCTTGTGAAATGACTAGTACAGGACTTACTACAGAATGGAATGTGTGTTATATATATCGTGTTATGTGACAAGGGTTTCATATTTACAGTATTAGTATTTCAGTGTTTAATGCTTGTGAGCTGACTAATGCAGAACTCTCTACAGAATGGAATGTGTGTTATATATATCATGGTATGTGACAAGGGTTTCATATTCACAGTATTAGTATTTCAGTATTGCATTGCTTGTGAGCTGGCTATTGCTGGACTCACTACAGAATGGAATGTGTCATATATATCATGTTAAGTGAGAAGGTTTTCATATTCACAGTATTAGTATTTCAGTGTCGTAATGCTTGTGAGCTGATTAGTGCAGGACTCACTATAGAATGGAATGTGTGTCATATATCAGGTTAAGTGAGAAGGGTTTCACATTCACAGTATTAGTATTTCAGTTTTGTAATTCTTGTGAGCTGACTAGTGCAAGATTCACTACAGAATAGAATGTGTATTATATATATATCAGGTTAGGTGAGAAGGTTTTCATATTTACCGTATTAGTATTTCAGTGTCGTAATGTTTGTGAGCTGACTAGTGCAGGACTCACTACAGAATAGAATGTGTCATATATATATCAGGTTAAGTTAGAAGGGTTTCATATTCACAGTATTAGTATTTCAGTGTTGTAATGTTTGTGAGCTGACTAGGTCAGGACTCACTGCAGAATGGAATGTGTGTTATATATATCAGGTTAGGTGAGAAGGGTTTCATATTCACAGTATTAGTATTTCAGTGTTGTAATGCTTGTGAGCTGACTAGTGCAAAACTGACTGCAGAATGGAATGTGTGTTATATATATCAGGTTAGGTGAGAAGGGTTTCATATTCGCAGTATTATTACTTCAGTGTTGTAATGCTTGTGAACTGACTAGTGCAGGACTTACTAGAGAATGGAATGTGTGTTGTATATATCGTGTTATGTGACGGGTTTCATATTTACAGTATTAGTATTTCAGTGTTGTAATGCTTGTGAGCTGACTAGTGCAGAACTCTCTACAGAATGGAATGTGTGTTATATATCATGGTATGTGACAAGGGTTTCATATTCACAGTATTAGTATTTCGGTGTTGTAATGCTTTTGAGCCTACTAATGCAGGACTCACTACAACAAGTATATTATTATTTCAACTACTTTATATTTCTCCTTTTGGTCATATAGATAAGACCACTTACAAGGACCACTGTCCGGTTATGCATTTTATGGCTGAAATGCATCACTTTCTTTCTGATGCATGAGTGGATGGGTTAAAGTGCTCTACTGGCTGTATGTCTGAAGGAGGAGTATTTTCAGGCTTCAGTGTGCTCACCTTTTATGCCTAACCTTTCCTGTTTGGATCATTTTTGCAGAATTCCTGCAACTGTTGACAGGAAGTGTACTCCATGCTGTACCTGCATAAACATTATCCTAGGACTTGCTGCTGCTGTTCTTCACTGCCCTGAGTGGGTTAGGTTAGCAGTGGTCATCACTGTCCAGGTGTTCCTGTTCTTCAGGAAGATATCGACAATCCAGTTTAGTACAGACCATCATTTCCTACCAGTGCGTGTCATAGCGATGCATTAACTGTCAGTTACATGCCTGATTTTGGACCATCATCCTACATTTGCCATATCACCAGGTATAGTCTATATTTCCTCATCTAGGACAACACCAGCACAGAGACATATGCCATTGATTGATGGGCACTTAACTTTCAACTCTGTCATGGCAAACACATTAAATAAGTGTATTACGTGCGTTAAGCTTATTACAATCCCACTGGTACTTCACTAAGTCTAGATGTCATGATTCCTAAGACCTTCCTCTTCTTTATACCCTTTGGCTATCCTCCTCCTCCTAGTTTGTTGATTTTCTCATGATTCATTAAACATTTATTTTTCCTAAATGCAGTTTGTTGTCATGGTGATACCTATGCTGAAATGTAAAAAATATGAGGATGGCTGATACATGATCTCTGTTTTTTATCTTACTAGCCATGCTAACAATTATTTAGACTTGGATTAGATGGAAAGGAGAAGTGGAATTAAATGCAAAAAGTTTTGAACTCCTCCCACAAGCATCATGTTGTTACATTCTTTTTTGTGATTTTAGGGTGGAATTGGAGGCACCGAGGAGCGTGTTTCCCTAACATCCTTTGTCATCATTGCTCTCTACCATGTGAACAAAACATATGCAGACCTCAATGAGCAAAAGAAGCTGGTAATGTAATGCCTATTTTCTATCTGTCTATGTCAAAGATGATTATAACACAAATGAAGTTTGCATGTCTATTATATGACTATATATGCTTGCAGCTGGTTGTTTGGATAAAACTGTGGAATATTTGTAGCTACTCTTCATGCAATAATATCTACATTATTTATTTTTTTTTATTTTTGTATAGAACAGCTATTACTTTAGTAATACTTACATTGTTTTCTGATTTTTTTCTAATACGCCACATAGACTATGTCATGCATACAAATGGGAGAACAAGAGTCATCTGTGAAGTCTATTTGTATATATGACTAGCTTTATAAATGCTCTGCCCTCCCATACATACACCTCCAACTTCTGTATCTGAAACTCTATTTCACACCATGCTCATCCTGCCCCCCCCCCATCTCAGTCATTCCATCTCTGATGTAGACCCATCCCCATTATTACATTCTATTTTAGTGCTACTTTTTTGTAAACAATTATTTCTTAAATCTCCTTTCAGGACTTATTGTGTCCCAACAAGTAAAATCTGTGATCCATCAGATTTCCCCAAGTGTCTTCTTTCCAAGGAGTTGTCAATTTATTTATTAATTTTATTTTACATTTGCCTCATCTGGGTATGAGAACCCCTTTTCAGTGCAGGCCTAGGGAAAAAGCTCCACATGACAATAAGACATAAATTACAAACTATACAATTAGAATATGTATCTTACCTGTTTATGGATGCATACACATACATTCATGCATAACATTTTCTTAACTTTAATGATAGAATATGCTATTTGTAGACATATACAGTCACAGAAGAAATAAAGTGCCTACAGAGGATAAAATACAGAAACATGTATTACCCATTGTATGTCTTATAATTCATTATTCACTATACAGATATTTATATATTTGTATGTGTTTCTTTCCAAGTACATGTTGCAGGAAGTGTGCCCAGGTGGCTTGTTATTATAGGTGTAAAAACTTAACTTGGGAAATGACATTGGCAGTTTAAAGTTTCTCTTAGATATCATTTGAGCTGTAGCTTAAAAGTTTGTATTTATTTAATTTGCTTGAAGGGAGTTGGTATTTAGTACCCATTAGTTTGTAAGTAGCATTCACATGCTCATTAATTCTTTTCTCTAGGCTGACATCACACCTGTATTTCTAATAGGTTAACACATGACTTTCTCAGCTATTTCTATTGTGCTCTATAAACCCTCAAAATACAGAATTCTTCCTTATGAATGGATATGAGAATTGTACACAATACTGATATGGAATCTCTGCACACACTCTATAGTGCCAGCCCTACCTCATTTCTTTTGCTAGGAGGTGAGCCCCTGTGCAACTTTCTCCACTGCCATCTTTAATTATGCCGGTTGATTCATATTACTTGTAAAGCTTATACCTGGATCACACTTAGCTGTATCTTCTGTACCCCCCTTTTCCTTTGCAACATATCCTAAAACTTCAGGCAGAAATGAAAGACAAAGCCCCTGGTGATAAACCTCATCAGCCGTTTTACAGGCCAACCTCACAGTTATTTTCCCATGTCGTCATTCACCAGCCTTTTCCCATGTTATACTATCAGCCATGGGCATAAACAGGCGTATTCCATGTACATCATGGCATAGAAGTTTTTTTAATATAATTTATTTTCTGAAATGAGATATACTACATTTTTTTTTAATTTGCACGATTATCAAATGGAGTAAAAAAATAACTATCCCACCCCCTTTATCAGCTATACGAAAGCATATACCGTCATGTGCAATCAATTCTATTAGAGCAGAAAACTCTTCACGACTTAGATTCTTAAAACCATTATGATTTTTCTTACTGAAACATCCATATATATCATCGTCACATAATCTAAAAAACACCTCTACTAGACATGGATTTATAGGTGTGTGCATACTAGGTTTCTTTAAAACAGAAACAGCTGAATTAGCATTGCCAAATTGCAACTTCAAAGATAAATTGCGTAGCTATTGCTCCTAGCAATTTATATATAGCACTTGTTATTGCCTGCTGCATACTTTTTACTGTATTTTATTGCTATTAACTAATCTGCACGGTTATACTAAAATTGTCTGCCTTACAGGGCCTGATAAATAAGGTTGTTACTGTCACACTGTTTGTAAAGCTTTTAGCTAGCTTCACTGTGTGAAAGGTATTAACGAGAAATTTTCTCTACTTGTTAAGCACCTGTTTGTTTGTTCTGATTTCCTGCCAAGGAGTGTATCATATAACTGATTTGTTTGCAGTTAAAAGCATTCTGTAGAGTCTCCTTGCACCTTTATCTGTTTAAAAACTTTGATTTTGTGCGTCACTGCTGTTCTTCTAATGTGATAAACATTTCTGTAATGTTTGCTGTCTAAAAGAGTGTAGGCTACTAGTTTTAGTATTGTTTCCTACCCTTCCTCCCTGTTGGTGTCTTGCTGTTACACTTCGTGGCTTTGCAGTTGCCCACCCCTACTGTATATTTGATCTGGGACACTCATCCCAGTGTAGTGTCATTAGCTCATTCTACCTAATACAGAGATAACATTTGAGAAGGCCAACCCAATTAGTTTCCTAACCTTGAATTATCTTCTGCTTCTCCTCTCTCCCTTTCCTTTACAAAAAAAAAAAAAAATTGCTAGAATCTTCTTGTGTGTTGCTTAACTGTAATAAAAAATATGAGCTGAGCTGATTGAAGGAAGGACACTGAGGAAACTCAGAGCTATAATATATAACATTAAGTATCCTGTTTTTTGTTTATTTTGTTCTTTATTTCTTTGTTATTTATAGCACTTTGTGTGCTGTGTATTTTTCTAGCTAGTTTCACTGTGTGTGAGGTATTAACTGGAAATTGTCCACTTTTATTAAGTATCTGTTGGGTTGTTTGTTTCTGATAACTTGTTGCAGTTAAACTCTTTTTTCTAGAGGCTCCTTTAGCTGTTTAGAACTTTCATTTAAAGGCTCACTGCTGCTTTTCAGCTGTGAGAAACATTTCTGCAGTTTGTTCTAAGTAGTGGGGATATTTGTAGCATTTCCATATTCAGGCTTGTATTTGGGC
Organism: Protopterus annectens; assembly: GCF_019279795.1. NCBI lineage: Eukaryota > Metazoa > Chordata > Ceratodontiformes > Protopteridae > Protopterus > Protopterus annectens. Next base: position 622,267,576 of record NC_056743.1, on the reverse strand, counting down.
CTAGTGTTTGTGGAGGCTGTGTGTCTGAGCACATATTCAGGGACATCTTGGTTTAGCCAAAGCCATCAGGCATTTCAGTGTGCCAAACAGTCACAGCCCTTAAGGCTAAACAACACACCTGATACACTTGTAATAGGTGACTCTATCGTCAGGCACACTGATGTCCTGCTCACTAGGCTGAACAAGGAGAAGGTCATGGTGAGCTGCCTGTCGGGCGCTAGGATCTGCCACATAACAGAAGCACTCAGGTCACTCCAAGGCAAGTACAAATATGACTCAGTCATTGTCCATGCTGGTGTGAATGACCTGAGATGTACCTCCCTGGACTACATGAAAAGAGACATAGAGAAGCTCTCTGAGCATGTAGCCCAGGCTGGTATGACCCTGACCTTGAGTAGCATCTTACCCTCACCAAGAATGATGCCACAATATGAAGACAAGATGATCAATTTCAACAATTGGCTTAAGTATTGGTGTCATTCAAAGGGGATCCAATGCCTGTCAGCCTGGGATGACATGCTCGACAAGCCACGATGCTTCGCTAGGGACGGCTTGCACCTGTCACCCCTGGGCTTTCAGATATTGGCAAAGGCTCTTACTACCCCTATAGTGCCTTTTTTAGGCAAGGCTCAAAAGACAAACCCACCTCCATAGGTATCACAAGGGATAAGAAACTAAGAGTAATGCTACTCAATGCCAGAAGTCTAAACCTCAAGATGCATGCACTCGAAACTCTCCTTAGCATGGAGAACATCGATATCTGTGCAGTAACAGAAACCTGGTTCAAGGCTCCCGAGAGCATCCCAGCACTACCAGGTTATACCTCATACCATGCTTTTTGGCCCCAAAACTTGGACCGAACCACAAAAGGAGGGGGAGTATCAATATTCATCAAAGATACCCACACCTCCAGGTTGTTGGCACAGCACAAAGCATCGGAGACTATCCATGTGCAACTAACAGTGGGTAAAACTGCCTTCCAGTTTATAGCCTACTACAGACCACCCTCCCAAACCCAGGAGCCCCACTCGGCCTTCCTGAAAACACTGGAAAATATGAAGGTCTCTCCAAACACCATTATATTGGGCGACTTCAACTACTCAAACATAGACTGGGAGCATTACTCTAGCTCCAACATCCTAGCCCAAAGGTTCCTAGAATTTATAAACTCAAATGCTATGGAACAACTTGTTACCACTCCCACAAGAGGGGAAAACATACTGGACCTGATCATCACCAACATGGGGACTCTATGCTCCAGACCAGAAGTGTATCCCTCACTGGTAAGATCAGACTATAAACTAATCTCACTGGATATTCACATCCTGACCCCACCCTCTGCCGAGAAAACCACAGTGAAAAACTTCTCTAAAGCAAATTTCATACTCCTCAAAACCGAGGTGGAATCCTTCAAAGCCCCCAGGCCTGTGGAAAATATGGCCCAGACCACAGAATCCTTTATAAATGCATTCTATGAACACCTTCAGGAATGCATGGATCATGCAATCCCAAATAAAACCAAGACCCAATCCTCCAAAGGCAGACATCCTGTCTGGTGGACCCCAGCCATAAACAAACTATACAATAGAAGGAGGAAGCTACTACATGATAGTGCAAAATCCCAAAAAGGTAAGGCATCTCTGATCAGTATTAGCAAAAAAGTACGGGCACTCATAAAATCGTCTAAGGCCAGCTTTGAGAGAAAAATTGCACAGGACACTAAGGATAATCACAAGGCTTTCTTTGGTTATGTTAGGAACCTGGGTGGGAATTCCCAGATATGCTCAGAATTAGTCCAAAATGACAAAAAATACACCGAACCTACAGACATTGGCAACATCCTAGCTGACAGGTTCAGCGCAAATTCTCCCCCCCTCCCCACCAAAAGGGCAAATATCTATCCCAGCAGAGTGCTGCCCCCCCTGACATCTCAGATGCTCAGGTAAGTGCCGCCCTCTCCAAAGCAAAAAACACAGCATCAATGGGACCAGACGGTGTCCTGGGCTGTGTCCTACATGAACTCCAAGAAGAGCTAAACCCAAACATAAAACTACTGTTCAATCTCAGCCTTACTACAGGATATGTACCCAAAGAGTGGCGTACAGCAACAGTGGTCCCTCTCCACAAAGGTGGTGCCTCAACGGATCCTGGAAAGTATCGCCTCATAAGCCTGATTAGCTTGGTCTGCAAAGCTATGGAAAGGATCATCATGGACATCATAAATAAAGATATTGGGGACCTACAGACACTGGAACCTACCCAGTTCAGCTTTGATAAGGGCAGATCCTGCCTCTTAAACCTGGTTGATTTCTTTGAAACAGTCACCAAGGCCATTGACGAGGGGAAGGTGGTCCACACAGCCTACCTGGACCTCGCAAAAGCCTTCAATACAATACCCCACTCGGGTATTATAGATAAGCTCACCAGCTTAAATATAAACCCCATGTCACTAGATGGGTTGCAAACTGGCTCAAGGACAGAACCCACATGGTTAGAATTGCTGGAGCCATGTCAGACTCCAAACCAGTTACAAGTGGCATCCCACAAGGCTCAGTCCTGGGACCTCTCTTGTTCGGTATATATTTCTCGGAGGTACAGGCCAACACGGAAGGACTGTGGCTGACCAAGTTCGCAGATGACTGCAAACTGGGCACCATAATCGACTCTCCAGCCAACACAAGCATCCTCCAAAGGGGCCTCATAGAAACAGACAACTGGTGCCAGAGCCATGGCCTCAAGCTAAATGCCAAAAGTGTATATTCATCCCTTTGGCAAAAACAAAGTGCCACAAATTACCACATAGGTGGTAATCCATTAAGTACAGAAGAAGTAATTAGGGACCTGGGGACCCAAGTTGATAGCAATCTCTCATTTGACAACCACGTGGCCAAAGTGGTTAGAAAAACATTTTATATAGCCCACCTAATCATGAAGGGATTTACATCTAGATCAGGGGAGGTCATCGTGCCTCTTTACTCATCCCTCATCAGGCCATAATTGAGTACAATGCCCCTTTTGGGATGTACCTTACCAAACACCTGCAGCAACTGGAAAGACCCCAAAAGTACCTCACCAAGAGGATCAAAGGGCTCAAACAGATGCCATACGCTGCCCAGTTAAAGAAACTCCAGCTCTACTCAGTGGCATAACGCCTGCTCAGAGGCAATCTGTGCCTGACGTATAAAGCCATGTCCAACCCAGAATTAATGGACATGCTGCACCTCAGAAAATCCAAATCCCATCGAGCTATGCGCTCGAGAGACTTGAACCTCAGCACTGAAATAAATAGGACATGCTGGAGGGACAAATTCATAACCCAGAGGCTCCCTTCACTCTGGAATAAAATCCCAGTCCAGGTTAGGCAGAGTCCCTCATTGACTCTCTGCAAGAGGAATCTTGATGAGTGGATGGGAGATCGTAGGTTTACCCCGGGTATCACTTCTGTGTCACTGTTAGACAGAGGCACAGTATAATAACCTCGAAAAAGGGCATAGCAAAATTAATTTAAAATGGGTGGTGAAAGCCAAACACACTCTGGCTAGGCTTATAAATGCCCTAGGATAGATAGCCTAGTATGAACCTATGAACCTATGAACCTATATGCTTGTTTCCTGCCTTTCCCTAGCCCTGAGTACCATCCTGCCATCGCCAAGATTGATACTGAAGTACAAGGACAAAATGATTGACTTCAACAATTAGCTAAGCTCTGGTGTCATTCTAAGGGGATCCAGTATCTGTCTGCCTGGGACGACATGGTCGACAGACCACAATGCTTTGCCAGAGATGGTCTGCACGTCACCCCTGATATTCTGGGTACTGGATAAGGCTCTTGCCACCCCTATAGTGCCTTTTTTAGGGAAGGTTCAAATGACAAATTCACCACCATAACAGCAACAGGCAAGCAAAAACTGAGGGTAATGCTACTCAATGCTAGAAGTCTAAATCTCAAAATACACTCCCTTGAGGCACTCCTTAAAATGGAGAACATTGATATCTGTGCAGCAACTGAGACCTCGTTCAAGGCTCCAGAGAGCACCCCTGCATTACCAAGCTATAACTCATACCACACTTTTCGGCCATCTAACCTGGACTGGAAGACGAAAGGCAGAGGTGTGTCCATATTCACTAAGGATATTCACACCTCAAGGCTAGTTGCTCAGCATAATGCATCTGAGGTTATCCAAGTGCTACTAACTTTGGGCAAAACTGCAATCCAAATCATAGCTTGCTACAGATCCCCCACCATGCCCCAGGATTCCACTCCTCTTTTCTTGATATATTGGAAAATATTACGGTTCAACCAAACACCTTAATAATGGGCGATTTCAACTACCCCACCATTAACTGGGAAAACTACTCATGTACCAACTCCTTCACTCAACGCTTTCTGGAATTCATAAATGCCAATGCCCTGGGTCAACTTATCCACATCCCCAAAAGGGGCAACAATATCCCAGACCTAGTCATTACCAACATGAGTGACCGGTGTTCCACACCTGAAGTCAACTCCTTGGTCAGATCCGACCATAAGCTAATCACCCTATATATCCACATCCCGCCCCAACCCCCCATTAAGGAAACCATGGTAAAAAATTTCTCCAAAGCCAATTTCATGCTTCAGACAGAAGTGGCGAACTTCATGCCACCCATGCAGATGGATAATACAGTTAGGACTGCTGAATCCTGCACAAATGTACTATATAAGCACTTACACGAGCGCATGGATCTTGCTATCCCAAACAGAACCAAGATGCTATCCTCCAAAAAAAGGAAGCTAGTCTGGTGGTCCCCTGCCATAAACAAACTCTACAACAGAAGGAAGAAACTGTTGCAAAAGAGAGTAAAATCCCATGGGTAGAGGAGCTTCCTGGTCAGCCTCAGTAAGAAGGTGAGATTCCTTATAAGATCCTCCAAAGCTAGCTATGAAAACAAAATCACCACTGATTCTAAGGACAACCACAAATCCTTCTATAGCTATGTCAAGAATCTTAATGGCAGCACCCAGATCTGCTCTGAGTTATATAGCACAATGGCACGAAAATTACAGAACCAACTGATATTGCCAACATCCTGGCAGATAGGTTCAGTGTTAACTTTACTCCCCCTCTCACTCCCTAAAGGGCCCATATCTATGCAGGAAGAAGGCATAGTCCCTGTAATCACAACTACACAGGTAAAAGCTGCACTCTCTAAAGCCAAAAACACAACATCCATGGGACCAGACAACATCCCAGGCTGCGTTTTACATGAACTTTAGAACAAACTGGTCCTCACCAAAGCACCATGTTCAATCATAGCCTCACATCAGGCTTTGTGCCCACTGAATGGTGCACAGCAACAGTTATCCCACTCCACAAAGGGGGAGCCACCACTGATCCTGGGAACTATCACCCTATTAAACTGACGAGTCTGGCCTGTAAGGCCATGGAACGTATCATCATGGAACTCATAAACAAAGACATTGTTAACCTCCAAACTCTGAACCCCACCCTTGTTCCGGTTTGTGAAAGGCAGATCATGCCTCCTGAACCTGATCGACTTCTTTGAGGCAGTCACCAAAGCCATAGACGAGGGTAAAGTGGTTCATACAGCCTATCTTCACCTCACCAAGGCTTTCGACCCCATCCCCCATTCTGGAATTATAGCTGAACTCACTAAACTAGGTATAAATCCCTACATCACAAGATGGGTTGCCAACTGGCTCACTGATAGAACCTACACTGTAAAAGTTGCAGACTCCAAATCTGACTTCAAACCAGTGACAAGTAGACTAACACATGGTTCAGTCCTGAGACCTCTCCTGTTTGGTATCTACTTCTCAGAAGTACAGGCTAACACAGAAGGCCTTTGGCTAATGAAGTATGCATATGACTGCAAACTAGGAGACATAGTCGAGTCCCCAAATGATGTTGACAGCCTACAGAAGGGCCTCACTGAGACAGATGCCTGGTGTCAGAGCCATGACCTCAAGCTCAGTGCTAAAAAGTGCATTGTCATCCCCTTTGGTAAAAACTCTGTACCCATGAACTACCATATAGGCGGCAGTTTACTTAACGCTGAATGTGTGTTAAGAGACCTTGGGACCCAGGTGGACAGTAGTCTCTTCTTTGATAACCACATCACCACAGTAGCCAGGAAATCCTTCTATGTGGCACATCTCATCACAAAAGGGTTCTCATCCAGGAAAAAAGATGTCATTGTTCCCCTCTACTTGACACTCATTAGACCTATTATAGAGTACAATGCCCCTTTTGGAATGTACCTCACAAGGCATCTGCAGCAGCTGGAAAGGCCACAGAAGTACCTCACAAAGGGATTATTGGTCTCAAGCAATTGCCCTACACTGGCCGTCACTTCTAAAGGGTCTAGATAGAAAAGCGGAGATCCTATTAGCCCATAAAAAGGAGACAGAATTTTTTTTTTATGAGTATGTAGTTCAGATAGAGTTGAAAATTTAGGAAGGGGTCCAACCAAATCCCTAGGTATTTGAATGAAGCGATGTTTTCAATAGTGTTATTTAGATGAACAAGGATTTTAAGAGTGCTGCTGTTATGTGCAAGTTATGTGTATGGAGAAATTAAACCAATGCTGTTTCCCTCAAAAGCTCGTCTTCTTTTTCCATTCTCTTGAACTTTTGTCATCATTAGTTATTTTCTAGTGGTATGCTTCTGTTTGACACAATTATATTTTTATTTTTTTCCATGCACTTATTCTTCTAACAGCAAACAAGTATTGAGAGAGCAGTAGAATTTCTGAAGCAGAGGCTGCCACAAACAGAGAGCATATATACCCTCGCCATTTCTGCATATGCACTGACCCTCATTGAGCCTGATAGTAGTGAGGCCAAGGATGTCAGTGACAGGCTGGACAGAGCTGCAAAATATGATAAAGGTAATACAATCAACCTTGAGAAAATAGTCGTTCATGTGTTAGAAGGAAGTTTTTGTCAATTCTTTCACTTTTGTCTGTTTAATGTATTTCAGAGTTGCAGATGGGGCAGAGCATATCCTAGCACTCAGTTTGCACAAGGCTGAAAAAGTAACCCTGAATGGGAGGCCATTTCATGTGTGCCCACACACCCCAAAGGCAGTCCCCTAATTCAAGTGCTATTCAGTCCTTAGCAAATGCTAACAGGGAGATGATTCTTCAACAGGGAGATGATTCTACAACAAAGGAGAGGCAGACATTTCAAATGCTTGGTCATGATGTGCATTTATTCCAGGATATCTGTGTAGGCACTGTGAAAAGTAGAAGGGTCTTTGCACATGTGCTGTCTTTATACTATAAAATGGTCTGTTTGCCTCTCTATAATATCTGTCCAAGTTAGTTATCAAGTTGCAGAGATAGATGAAGTTGGTTTTGGTGCTGGAAGCTGAATTTCAGTTCCTGCGGGATAGCTTACCAGTAGAATACGTCCAGAATGAATCTGTGAATGCCAAAGGGAATCGGCTGAAGGTGCAAGTGAAAACAATGGAGAGGTAAAAAATGACAGCAACTTGGGGGAGGGTTGTTGCATGTCATCTGTAAGGGTTGAGTGATATTTAAGTAGCGTTACATCACCTTTGTCAATGGATATGGATGAACTTCAAGTAGGTGCAACAGAACAAGGCAGCATGAAGCAATCAGACAGCTCTTTACATCTTTAATTTCTGGAGAACAGTGTTCATTGTAAAAGGACATTTGAATGAGTTGAGTGTTACCATAACAGACAGGACAAACCCAGCTGCAGAAAAGCATGTTATTTCACAAAGGGTTTAAGAGTTATTTTTCAAACTATGTGGATGAATGATACATGGCATTTTCAGCACCTGGAGGAAGCACTGTACACATTCAGTGCACTAGAATCTGGTAACTCTAGACAGATAAAATACTGACTACTACTGGAGAGGTTAACAGGTCATGTGCACCATAAGGATTTCTTGTAGGCCGTTCTGTTGTTATTGCAAACTTCATTTTTTCCTGATGATGTTAGTTGTCCTAAGATATGGAGGATGTAGCCATTGATCTTACAGGAAGAGTACATAAGTGAAGCAATTGGAAGGGAGGTTCATGTTTACATAAGGAGGAAACCAGTGAACAGTAAGCCTATGGAGGTATGGCAGATGTCTAACCTGAGTACCAAATCATTTGTAAATGCGATAAAGCTACATTATCTAGTAGCATAGATAACTGCATCATGGTAAGGTAGGGAAACTGACAACATGTTTAAAAAATGAAAACAAAGAATATTGTGATTGAGTGTTTGTAGGAGAATATAACAGTATTCCCAAAGAATGATGGGTAGCTAAGCTAAAAAGGTTGCACAGCTACACTTAGAGAAAGATACTTTATGTTCATCAGCCATTTGGAAATTAAGGAGTTTTTAATATGATGAGTGTTGCCATAACAGACGTAACATTAATTTTGTTAAGAGATAGACCTTAGAGTTAAGCAGAGGAGCAGTGTCATCCATGTTATTGTCGTAGAGTCAGGTGCCACGTATGTTACAAAAGAGCTTAGAATGAATAGAGAGCTTCAGCATTTCTGTGAAGACCTATATGCTTTTCAGAGACCAAAGAATGAACAATGGCGGGAAAAGATAAACGAGTCTTTTTCAAAAGGGCTGGCTTGACTATACTAATCCCTCATCATAATGAAACTGTCTTTAAACCCATCATGGTCACATTTCTTTTCCTCTTTGAAAAATGTATGAATCCTTTGATTTTGTCTGAATGTTAGTGAATGTATAATCCGTAAAATGATTAGTCACTACGCATGCATTACAAATGTTAGTGAATGTATAATCCGTAAATGATTAGTATGCATTACAAATGTTAGTGAATGTAATCCGAAAATGATTAGTCACTACGCATGCATGCATTACAAATGTTAGTGAATGTAAAATGATTAGTCACTACGCATGCATTACAAATGTTAGTGAATGTATAATCCGTAAATGATTAGTCACTACGCATGCATTACAAATGTTAGTGAATGTATAATCCGTAAATGATTAGTCACTACGCATGCATTACAATGTCAATTTTAAGTGTCATGGACAAGTTTCAATAAGACATTACTCTGTTTTTTCTTGGTTTATTTTGGTTTATCATAACAGCTGCTTATATGTAAAATAATTGTTTATTGTTATATTGTGATCTTCATGAATAGTCACAATGTTTTCCAATGGAATGTCTTCATAAAGACTAGATTTTGTATGAACTTTCAGTTAATGTTTTGCAAAAAAAAAAAAGACTTCCTTTCCATGCAAGCTTTTCAACTGTACCTCACAAATAAGTATCTTAAGATACGTAACAAAGATGTATGGAAAACACCTGAGTTCAGTGCGGTACTCCGGCTGATAAGTAACAGAGATGTATGGAAAACACCTGAGTTCAGTATGACCTAAGTGCAGTACTCCAGCTATACAACAAATCAACTCTTCTATTGCAATGGGGTATGGATGAGTACAAATTCTACCTACAGTAAAAGAGTAGCATGTGGCTGTACTTTTCTGCATCATGTGCACTTTGTTTAGAAGTCCTCTACTTTGCAAGAGGTGTTGTTGTGATATGTAATACCATCTTATACCTATGTAGCATGCATATGCTATGTCAGGTAATACTGAAATCTAGATAGAGTCCCACATCAGAATTGTCATTACTACAGTGGTAAACTAAGGCAGGGAATCTCTGTTTCATTTAGTGCAATATTTATGGGTTAGAAAATTAAAATTAGAAATTAATAATAATGTGAGAAAATTAAATTAAAAATTAGTAACAATGTATAAATCAACCTAGGATATGTCCATTTAAAGTTCTCTTCTGAAATCCTCTCTTTTAATGCAGAAACATTAGGACCACATCTTTCTTAAAGCTACAGGCCCCCAGAAAGTTATGCAGCAGAGATCAAGGAAGAGGAAGTGATGTGTGGTGCTACCATGAGGTGTATAGACTAGGTGTTTTTGCTATAGTTCCTATCTGACTTGTGTGCACAGTGCTTTTGAATGGGGATCACCAAACGTTAGCAGGGCCCCACCAAAGACATGAATATTACCCTGCTTACCAAGGGGAGCTGCCTTTGGGTTTTCCTAGCCCTGCATGGTCCTTTTCCAGCACTGAGATCCATTCTCAAGCTGCAGTCATGGTGTAGCACAGTATGAAATGTTCTTGATAACTGTGGTAGGAGACTACCAGCTGTTTCTATGCACGCAGATGATAATAAAGTATGAGAAGAGACATGAGAGTCATGTAGGACTCAGATCCAATGAGCTGGTCAGTGGATGAGATTAGGTATGAAATTCAGTATATTCCAGTTTAAAAAAAATACATGCATCAGAAGAGTTGACAGCAAAGTATTAGTTTGAGGACCTCTGTCTCAAATGACAGATGTTACTTTAGGTGTTATTCCATTTCATAGTAAAAAGCTCAGAAGAAGGCTAGGAGACCATAGGATTAAGTATGAGGTTATATGCAAAAGCAAACTGACCTACTGGAATTTGTGCACTGATTTTAGAGCTAGAAGCCCTGTAAATTCTTACAATATTCTGACAGCAGTCTATACAAGGTAAAGTAGCTGAAACTAGTGAGACCAAGTTATATGGGTGTTATAAGCATTTTTCATCATCTGAGAGGTAGAATATGCACGGAAATATGGGCAGAATAACATAACATCGACCTGGTTTTAAAATAACTTAAAACAGTTTTGTTCTGAAAGAGTTGATTGTAGGGAAAAGTAAAGTTGGTTGTTTGGTCAATACAGAATAAACAGACCATATTTATAGATCACTATATTGTCACTGTAAAGCAGGGTTATGAGTAGTATTGGCTTGTCTGGCAGTCTGACAGACTGGAAAAAATAGGAAGTAAAAAATGGAATGCTCAGGACACCTTTCTCAACAAGAAGGGAATGAGGAAGGTGATTTTAATGGGGATTTTAATTGCATCACAGAGAAAAAAGATACCAGTTGTGAGAGGAATATTAAAATTCCAGCTTCAGCTAAGGTGCTAACTAAGTGGATAAGCAATAAAAACATAAAAGATTTAACTTTATCTACAGAAAAGGAAAGGAGATGATCCATGTGGCATTATATATTTTTGCAAATAGTTGACTAAAGCAGGCAGAATTGTGATAGGCTGGTAGTTTAGTATATGTCAGGATCACTTTGGTATTATGTGAGCAGTCTTTTAAACTTGTGGAATAGTGCATCTGATGAAGAAACCAGTGAAACAATATTCCCCAGGTTTTAGTAGTTTGCAGCAGTGAAAATGTTCTTTCTTTTTTGATTACTTAGGATGCCTTTAGTGGAAATGAGGAAAGTTTTCAATAAGGGAGTGATGAAATGGTCAAAGGGTTGTAGGTAATGGGATAAAGACATGGAAATGTATTTATTTATTTAACATTTCTTTACTGGAAAGGCTGACTGGGACAGAACACATTTTAAGTGGATGCCTGGGGAGAAATGCTTCAGATGCATGTCTTTGGAAATGCAGGAGGAAATGGGAAGGCATATGGGAAATTAGAGTATTTAATGATGAAATATTGGTCAATAAATGCATTAACCAAGTACCTGTTGTCTGTACAGTTCCAATTTCAGCAATACCTACAAAAACTACCCATCTCCAGTGATGATGAAGAATAAAGCCCTGACTATAACCCAAGTGACTCCAGTTTAAATAGCATCTTGGCTCCCTTCTGGAGCTGGTGGGGGGATAGTGATGCAGCCATGTAGCTTCACTTCTGTTTGCATGAGAGACTGCAGTGCATATTCAGGTGTTTATTCCCATTGCAAAATTCTTACTGGAGACTGGCAATGTCACTGGAGTGCTGGATTTGTGAGGGGCAGGGGTGCCTTGAATGAATGCATCACTTGTACACATAAATGACATACTCTCACTGATGCCTACTGCATGCTAAACCCTGAGATGGTATGGAATGATGGTCTCAGCTGCTCATCTCCCACCACTAGAAAGAATGAATAAGCCATAGGGTTCAAAGTTCTGAGAAGAGCTAATGGAGCAAGCAAAGAGAGAGAGATAGACAGGAAAGCCAAATGGTCTCTTGAATCTGACCAGCCTCATATGTAAGCCTTTGGAAAAAATTATCATGTAATTAATTAATAAGGGCATACAGAACCTCCAAAGACTGGACCTATCTCAGTTTGGATTCATCAAAGGTAGGTCATGCTTAATTAACCTTGTGGACTTTTTTGAAAAGGCCTCTAAAACTATGGATGAAGGTAAAAGAGTACATACTACCTACACAAAACCTAGTTAAGGCTTTTGAGACAATCCCCCACTCTGGCATTGTGGAAAACCTGAATAAACTAGGAATGAACTCCTACATCACCTGCTGGATTGCTAAGTGGCTCACAGATGGAACACAGCTGATCAAAACAGGTGAAGCTACCTCCACTAGAAGACCAGTCACCAGTGGAGTCTCTCAGGGCTCAATGCTGAGAATTCTCTTGGTTAGCATCAACTTCCTGGAAGCCAAAGCCAGAACTAAGGCGTTCTGTCTGACAAAAGTTGCCAAATAATATAAGCTTGGTGCAATTATTGAACCCCAGAAAGACTTAGCTATCCTGCAGGAAGGTTTAACCCAAACAAATAGCTGTTTCCAGAATCATGTTCTAAAGCTAAATGCCAAAAAATGCATTATCATATCCCCTGTTAAATTGTCTGCTATGGGGACTACCACATTGATAATACACCCCTAAGAGTTGACCCTGTTGTTTGGGATCTGGAAACGTACAGCGAAAATGACCTAACATTCAACAAAAATGTGTCCACCGTGGTGATGAAATCCTCCTATATCACACAGCTCATTAGAAATAAGATTGCTACCTGGTTTAAGGATGTTACTACCCACCATTGCTCAGCCCTCATAATGCCAATCATTCACTATAACCCCCCTCCCTTTGGCACACATCTGTCCAGATACTTTCAGCTGCTAAAACACCCAGAGAGTTACCTTAGAAAAAGGATAGTTGACTTAGACAATTTGTCCTTCATGGACTGCCTCAAAGCCCTGTCACTATACTCATTGTCTTACAGACTGCTGGGAGGTCTGGAATACAAGGTATCCTCTGATTTAGTAGTGACTGACTTACTGCACATTAGAAAGTAAAATGGCAGCAGAAACACTTGTTCCAGGAATCTAAACGTGTTCACAACATCAACAGAATGATACAGAGGGACAGGTGTAGCTTGCAGAGCATACTATTGCTCTAGAACCATCCACTTAAATCAAAGTTCACCCCTGTCCAACTTCACCAGAAACTTGCATATATGGATTGGTAGTAAGAAATTTACTCCAGGGATCCCCCTGTACAACTAATGGACAGACGTAGCTCCTAAATGATTTAACCCATGACTGGGGACTTTCCAATATCTATGGTATGAGCATGTTTTCTACCTTTAGAGACAATATAAATATAGTCCCTGAATGGGAAAGGTTAATCTCAATAGTAAATGGAAAAGATAATTCCAAAAACACACACACACACACACACACACACACACACACACACACACACACACACACACACACACACACACACACACACACACTTATTCTGCCTCATTCATGCTAGTAGAGAAGTAGAGATATGCGCATGCACACACACACACACACACACACACACACACACACACACACACACACACGCACACATACACCTATGGATCCACTGTAATTATCTGCAGCACAAGTGCCACCACAGGTGTAAATGCATAAACTTAGTCTTTTAACGATGTTGAATTTACCTAGGGTAAAATTTTACTCAGCCAAGATATTCAGATTAAATCAGGGATTTCAACATTTCCAGGGGAGAGTACATGGCTAATTAGAATCAGGCAACTCCTCCAACATAGCTTCCAGACTGAGACCACTGTCACAGTGACCACGTAAACCATCATTGGAGGAGGATCTAGAAATCAGACAGGCTTACCTTGGTGCAGATACCTTACAGTGGTAAGCCCACATCTTCTGCATACTCTAGCCCACATTGTCTGCATAGTCTAAGCTTTTAGCATACATTTAAAAGTAGAAAAAAAAAAAAGCAGCTAGCAGTCAACACTGAGAAATGTGTATGCGTGCGTGTGTGTGTGTGCGCTTGTCTGTCAGTCTCTGTTTTTTTTTATTTTGCATGTGTGTGGATGTGTTTAACATGTGCCTGAACATGTTCTGTGTACATTTATTTATTAATCTGATCTTCATATAATGAAGCAAATAACTAAAAGGCTAGCTTTTTCATGATTTTTTTATTTTTAATTTTGTAATTTATGATTTTCATGAATAAATAAAATCAAAACTAAATGGAAATAACTTGGGTAAAGATTTCCAGTCAGGAAAACAAAATCTGTAGTGGCTCGTGAAAACTTATCTTCCCAGGTGAAAAATGGGTAGGTGTCTATCAGAGTCCCACCCTTTATGGAACATAGGTAAGCTGTTCAGATGACAGTTACAGTAATTTCAAGTGGCACATGACTAGTAGAATATAAGAGATCAAAGAAAGAGTCAATCTTTCTTACCTGTGTAGAATGGAAGTTTTCTAACCCAACACCTCTACTGCATCCATGAAGACATCCTAATCCTGACATAGTCCAAAACCAAATGTACTAATAAACTTAAGGTTTTGTTCCTTGGAGACAGAAACTACGTCTGGAAATTAAAATAGTAGAGAATTGCAAGCTCAACAAGAAATGGGTCTTGGCCATCAGTAGGACATATCAGGTTAGTGCACATGGCCCAAGCTGTCCAGTGCTTTTGTCTACTTATTTGTTTTGTAAAATAAAGAAGTAAGGACTTGTGGCTATACTCATACATGTTTTACCTGTTTTATTTTGTGTAAAATGAAGGAGAAAGCAAACTAAGCGATTTGCATATCATACTTGGTGGCTTATGTCTTTGGCTAAGACTGCAGATATGAACCCTGAACATACCTCCTGGAAGGCATAGCTATCTCAAGACATATATGGCAGGAGCAGTAAATAAACTGTAATACTTATCAACATTTAAGTATTACTGCAACTTCCAAGATTGCTACATAAAAGCTATCCCAGTATGAAAACTGAGAAATTGTTAAAAAGCCAGTAAAGTTATCAATGTGGGTAAATTTCAGTTAATGGCTAGTGATTCCACTATCTGGATGCCAGAAAAAAAGAAAATTGGAAGAAGTAAGCATAAATCATCTAGAAAAGGAGAAACAAAGTGTTGGCTGTGAAGAACCTTGCAGCTGTTCAGCAAAAAGCAGTTTGAATTTCATATTTAGTACAGAAGATGATATCCAGTAATTTAGAAGAAAAAAGAACAAATTCATTCAAATGGATATAAAATAAGCAAGCCAGAAGAAGAATATATAAAGTCAAATGACAAAAGCCTTGAAAAATAGAAGGTTTAAGTAGCTACTCCAATGATAAAACTGCAGAAATAAGACGATGAAATGAAAGAGAGACTAAAGGGACATGATTCTTCTCAGGAAGAGTTGCTACAGGAAATGGTAAAGTTAGACGACTCATCCATCACAGAACATTTGAGATTTTTGGAAACTAGAAGAAACAGACTGCATTAATGTTATAAAAGTAAAGATAAACAACCAGATTTGTGTACTTAAGCAGGATTTGTTAAATGAGAAGGCACACATTGTGTATACTCTAAATCTGGCCATGGAAAAGCAGCCTATATTAGTAAATCTGTAATCATATCAGCAAAAGAGCTGCTGCTGAACAAACTGTCACAGAAGGGAAAGGTATTAAAATTAAAAACATGAGAGAGTGTGTGTAGAAAATGATGTTTTGTCTTCTGCCTGGTTTGCAGTGAATACGTATTATGCCTGTAACTGAGGATATTGCGAGGCCAAGTGTAAGATTTAAGTTGCTGCATTTAGCTACCTTCAGAAATTTTTTTTCTTAGTGGATTAAAGATATTTTTGATGCAGAGCAAGCTAAGGAACTATTACAAAAAGCTCAGCCAACAAAAGTTGAGCCAGCAAGCTGAAAGGGACTCTGATGCTTATTTTCCTGAGAATAAAAAATCTCAGAGAAATTTGCAAGAGAAACCTTTTTGATTGTTTGGAGAAAATGTCTGAGTGGCAAACTAAAGCCCACAAGAAGATTAGGAGAATCTGGAGTATCTTGGTTTTTACCAGAGATCAGAAACAACATGAAATTAACGAATAAATGGCAGAACTGTGAAGCATCAATCCAATTATGTACAGTTTAGACATCTGAACTGTGGATCTGCAAGAAAAAGTGTCTGTAAAACGATTGGAAGTCTGTTAACTGGATTAAACTGGTGGAAGAACTGTAAAACATAAAACCTCTTTATGTCATTAATGTTTAGAATGACATTGAAGATAATGACGTAATTGTAAGTAAAACATTGTTGTTCTTATTAGAATTAGTATAACCAGTTCACGATGTAAACTGCATATTATATTGTAAAGCTGTTCTGTATAGTATGCAGTCAGAGGTATTTTAAATGTGAGGTAGGTGAGTTTTATTTATTTATTTATGTATTTATTTATTGATTTATTTTACACTTGTTAACTGGGTTAGTCTGGGTGAGCTTTCGGCTCATTTTCAGCAGAGACCCAGATTCAGTTATCTCTGACTGCTTTATATGCTAATAATATTAAAGTTAATGTAGCCAGACTATACAATGTACCAAGCTAAGAAAGACTATAAAGAAGCAAATATAAGTTAATATAATACTATCTTGGATTGCTGGGTGGGATGTAAAAAGTGTTTTGATCATATTATATGTACAAATAAAATAAGCAAGTTTATCCAGCCATATATCTATCCATCCCTCCTTCCCTCCCTCCCTTCATCCATCCATCTATCCACAACTTATTTTTCCCAACATGGTGCTTGCATACAGGGAGGTTATTACTGTTTTTAATGATCATAATTTAATTCTTATTTTTATCCTACACTATGGTTGCTTCTTGGATGATGTATTTTTTTGTATGGTCAGGTTCGAGCGATGAATTAGTTACTTGCAAGGATCTACTGACTTTTTATGATTTACTAAACAACATTCTCTTTCTATGATTGATTTTTTTAGATGTTCATGCTATTAGCTCTCTAGATGGTATGGATACTGTCCTAAAAAAAAAAAAAACATGTAAGAAGAATAATTTGTTACATGCACAAAGTATGCACTGGAAGTCTATAAAGCAAAATGTGGTGAAGGGTCAGTTTTTTAGGAATGCCAGACTACATACCAGGGATACTGAGATGCACCTGTCACCCCTGGGATTCCGGATATTGGCAAATAGTGCCTTTTTAGGCAAGGCTCAAATTCTAAACCTACCACCCTAGAACACAAAAGGAAAAAAATGCTGCTCAATGCCAGAAGTCTAAATCTCAAAAGAGGCCCTTCTCAGTATGGAGAACATCGATGTCTGTGCAGTGACAGAAACCTGGTTCAAGGCTCCTGAGAGCACCCCAGCACTATCAGGTTTTACCTCTTATCATGCGTTCCGCCCCAAAATCCGGACAATACCAAGAAAGGAGGGGAGTATCCATATTCATCAAAGACACCCACACCTCAAGACTGGTGGCAACGCACGATGCATCGGAGACCATCCAGGTGCAATTAACCATAGGCAAGACTGCTCTGCAAATTGTAGCATGTTACAGGCCACCCTCACAAACTCAGGAACCTCACATGGCCTTCCTGAAAACACTAGAGGGATAAATGTATCACCAAACACCATCATACTAGGTGACTTCAATTACCCTAATATAGACTGGGAACACTACTCAAGCCCAAACACCCTAGCCCAAAAGTTCCTGGAATTCATAAACTCAAATGCCATGGAACAACTAGTCACCATCCCCACAAGAGGAGAAAACATACTTGATCTCATCATCACGAACATGGGAGCACAATGTTCAACACCGGAAGTATACCCTCACTGGTGAGATCAGATCACAACTAATCTCGCTGGAGGTCCTCATCCCACCCCCACCTGAAATAAAAAGACCACAGTAAAGAACTTCGAAAGCCGACTTCACACTTCTAAAGACTAGTGTGGTCTCCTTTAAGGCCCCGAGCCGACGGAAAACAGTACTCAAGCCGCTGAATCACTTACAAATGCCTTCTACCAGCACCTGCAGGACTGCATGGATAAGGCAATCCCAAGCAAAACAAAGACTCTTTGTACCAAAGGCAAGCATCCACTCTGGTGGACCCCAGCCATAAACAAACTCTACAACAAAAGGAGGAAGCTACTACAAGATAGAGCAAAGGTAAGACACCCTTGATCACTATAAGTAAAAACTAAGAGCTCTCATAAAATCATCCAAAGCAAATTTTGAGAGAAAAATAGCTAAAGACTCAAAAGACAATCATAAGGCCTTCTTTAGCTATAGAAACCTGGGAGGAAACTCCCAGATATGCTCAGAACTAGTTCATAATGATGTGAAGATTACTGATCCTACAGACATTGCCAACATACTGGCTGACAGGTTCAGTGCAAAAAAGGAGAGATATCTATATTGCAGCCCCCAAACATCTCGAGAACTGCTCTCCAAAGCAAAAACACAGCATCCATGGATTAAACCCACAGCTAGGACAGCTGTTTAATCATAGTCTTACCTCTGGATATGTACCCAGGAGTGGCGCACTGCAACTGTGGTCCCACTTCAACCCTGGAAATTACCGCCCATTAGCTTGACAAGCCTTATCTGCAAAGCCATGGAGAGGATCATAATGGACCTCATAAATAAAGACATAGGGAATTTGCAGACTTTGGATCCATCCCAGTTTGGCTTTGTCAAAGGCAGATCATGCCTTCTAAACTTGGTTGACTTTTCAGTCACCAAAGCCATTGATGAGGAAAGGCAGTCCATACAGCCTACCTCGATCTGGCTAAGGCCTTTGATACAATACCCCACTGGTATCATTGAAAAACTCATCAGCTTAAATGTTAACCCATACATCACAAGATGGGTTGCAAACTGGCTGAGTGACAGAACCCACAGGGTCAGAGTTGCTGGCGCCATGTCAGACTCAAAGCCTGTCACAAGTGGTGTACCACAGGGCTCAGTCCTGTACAAGCAAACACAGGAGGGTTATTGACAAAGTTTGCAGATGACTAAACACATCTGACACAGATATCCTTCAGAAGGGTCTCACAGAAACGGATAACTGGTGCCAGAGCCATGGCCTAAAGTTAAATGCCAAAAAAAACAAGGTTACCCTAGCTACCAAATAGGTGGCAATCCACTGAGTACAGAAGAAGTTATCAGGGACCTGGGGACCCAGGTTGATAGTAGTCTGTCATTCGACACCCATGTAGCTAAAGTAGTTAGGAAGACCTTCTACATTGCCCACCTTATCATGAAGGGATTCTCATCTAGATCAAGGGAGGTCATAGTCTCCTATACTCATCACTCATCAGACCAATGATTGAATACAATGCCCCATTCGAATGTATCTGACCCGACACTTGCAGCAGCTGGAGAGGCCACAAAAGTTCCTCACCAAAAGGATAAAGGGTCTCAAACATCTGTCCTATGCTGCCCGACTGAAAGAACTCCAGCTCTATTCAGTCGCTTGCTCAGAGGTGACCTTTGCCTAACATACAAGGCCATGTCAAACCCAGATTTGATGAATATGCTTCACCTCAAAAATCTAGATCCGTCAGAGCCACAAGGCGGGAGACTTAAACCTCGACACGGCTATTAATAGGACGTGCTGGAGGATAGATTCATCACCCAAAGACTCCTATGCTGTGGAATAAAATCTATATGTGAGGCAGAGCACGCTGGCCTTGTTCAAGAGAAATCTTGACCAATGGATGGGAGATCGCAGATATACCCCAGGGATTACCTCAGTGTCACTGCTCAACAGAGGCACAGCAAAATAATGGGTATAGTTCCTGGCTTAAGCCACAAAACTATGGGCTAGGCTTGTAAATGCCCTCGGGCAGATAGCCTAGTATGAACCTATGAACCTATGAACCTATGATTCCTTTAGTGCCTTGAACAGAGTGGATGCTCGGATTATGATATCTCATGAGCACAGAATGAAGTGGTGTCACTTAGACATACTAGGACTAAATCTTATCTTTTTGAATGAAAGTGTTGATAATACAACACATAAGGGTAATTGTGATGGTCAGCTGAGGATGTCCTTGACATACTCTAATAATGTTACCTCTGTTTGTGATATTATTAGAAACATTGGCTTGTGCTGATGTCTGATGGTAAATGTAAAGAAATACTTGACATTGGACCATCTTTTACATTTAAGAATAGCTCCTCTATAAAAAATATGCTGTGTTACAAAACATTGAGTGTGGGGGTGAAAGCTGGTAATGGAATGTCACAAAAGTTGGGTACCTATCTGTGTAGAGCTTATAATGCCTGCAAATATGTAAAAGCTGATGATTGCTTTGTGCATCCTGTCAGTGGAAAAATATGAGTTTAAGTTATATGCTGACTGTTCTACCAAGGATGTTGTCTATTTAGCATTTTGTGAGGCATGTCAGAGCTACTACATGGGGAAGACGAACCGGTGTTTAAGGGATCAGATTAAGGAGCATCTGTATTGTATTAATAAAGGTGATAAAAGGAATGCTTTAAATAAGCATGTTGTGAGTGAAGGAGTTATGCACAAATTCACGTTTACTGTTATTGAGATATGTTGCAATACGGTTAGGGGTGGTGATGTTAAGACACAAACAGAATGATAGGAGACTAAATGGATTCTTATTCTGAAACTACATAAGGACAAAGGTTTGAATGAGCATGTCCCTTTAAGACCTTTATTAAAATCACAAGGTTTGAAATGATGACTTTTTTAACTTTATTGTATTTAAAATGTGCTTTTTAATTTATGTTAGATCTGGTGAAGTACCCAGCGTCAGCTGTGAAAGCATTCAGCTGCTCTACTGCTGTGCACTTTGTTTGTTTGTGGATTTTAGTTGTGAATTTTATTAAAGGTTGCTGTACATATCCACTTAGCTGTTATAGGTTCATAAGTTCATAGGTTCATACTAGGCTATCTGCCCGAGGGCATTTACAAGCCTAGCCCATAGTTTTGTGGCTTACGCCACCCCTTTAGTATGGGGAACTATACCCATTATTTTGCTGTGCCTCTGTTGAGCAGTGACACTGAGGTAATCCCTGGGGTATATCTGCGATCTTTTTTAATGTTTTGAAGACCAAATATTTATATACTCCCTCATGCATAAGTTTCTATATATCATTCTTGTCCCAAACTGATATTTTCTTGGTGCTGAAATTTTCCTGCTTTAAATGTTGTTCTAAACATTTATCAAGACTAAATGATATTCTCATATCTGAGAATGTTTCGACCACTTGCAGTTGTGCCTTCAGCTCCTCATCTGATGAACTATACAGTTTTACATCACCCACAAAAAGAAGATACGTTTTTACACTTTGTTGTTTTCTGGGAGCCAGATTGTAACCATAACCTAATCTGTTAAGTAGATAGCTTAATGGGTTTAAGGGCAAGACAAAAGAGCAGCAGTGACAGAGGGTCACCATGGGAAATCCTCCTTTGAATTTTTATCCCTGGAATAATAATTTGCCATTTATCATGGCTTAACTGGAAAGTGGTTTACCACTGTTTCATGGTCTCTGTAATAAACTCACCAAAGTATGGTATATCTTATACATCTGTAAGCACTCCTTCATCTGTGAATGTAGGATTCTGTTAAATGTTTTTTTGTAATCTATCGATACCATTCTTACACTTTTTACAATTCTCTATTGTGACTTTATTTCACAACAAATGATCCTTTGCTCCATCTGACTTTCTTTTATTACCTTTCTGTTCTATTGCCATGATTGCATTTTCTTCTAAATAGTAATAAACTCTGTTGGCATCAATGCCAGTATATAGTTTATATATCTTTGGAAGGCAAACTATTGGTCTGTAGTTTTTAGGGTAGCTTGCAGGTTCACTCTTAAGAAGAGTATAATTTTCTTGTTGTTAACCAGGTCAGTGTTTGTTCAAGATGCACATATAAATAGTTCTTACTCAAGGCTAAATCTTTATGTAAAGATGTTAATACTTTTAGCCAGAAATTTCATCCTACATTTGGGCCTGGGGTTTTCCATTTAGGATTTTTTCTTAATTTTGTTTCAGTTTCTCTGGGCATTACTTCATCCCATTTCAAATCCTGTAAATGTGAACTTCTTACCATTTTTTTTACTTCTGCAATTCATTCAGCATCTTTGTTATGTTCCACAGGGTATTCATAAATACTTATTCAAAATGTATTTTTCTTCTTTTTTGGGTAGTGTTTCTATTCCTTTTGCTTTGTTTCCCATTTCTCTATACAAGTTTTTAGGTCATCAATGAACTGCTTGTTTTGAACTTTTTCTTTATGGTTATTTGTATATTGTCTGAGTATTTCTGCTTATGCTGATACCTTTAGTTTATTACTTCCAAAAGTGTATGATAGATCCCGGTCTGCTCTGATACTGTGCATTGCTTTTATCACGTCTACCTTTCTAAGCAATTTTATTGCTCTATTCCTTCTTCTATGCTCTTCTAACAGTTTCAATTCTTGTCTTAATTGCTTTATAGTTTTCTCTATTCAATACTTTCATGATAAAATTTAATTTCTTTGCTTCATTTCCTTTGTTGTGGTAAGACTTTAACTGTTATCAATTTAGCTGCACAGTACTATATCCTATTTACTTCTCTTATATCACATTCTTCTTCTTTCGGCTGTTCCCATTAGGGATCGCCACAGCAGATCACCTGTTTCCATTTCTTCCTGTCCTCTGCATCTTGCTCTGTCACACCAACCACCTGCATGTCCTCTCTCACCACATCCATAAACCTTATCTTAGGCCTTCCTCTTTTCCTGTTACCTGGCATCTTCATCCTTAGCATCTTTTTCTCAATATACTCTGCATCCCTCCTCAGAACATGTCCAAACCAATGTAATCTTGCCTCTCTAGCTTTGTCTCCAAACCTTCCAACCTGGACTGACCCTCTAATATACTTATTCCTAATCCTGTCCATCCTCATCACACCCAGTGTAAATCCTAACAACCTTAACTCTGCCACGTCCAGCTCTGACTCTTGCCTTTTTGTCAGTGCCACTGTCTCCAACTCATATAACATAGCTGGTCTCACTACCCTCTTGTAGACCTTCCCTTTCACTCTTACTGGTACTCGTCTGTCACAAATCACTCCTGACACTCTTCTCCACCCACACCATCCTGCCTGTACTCTCTTCTTCACCTCTCTTTCACACTCACTATTACTCTGAACTGTTGATCCCAAGTATTTAAATCATCCACCTTCCCCACCTCTACTCCCTGCATCCTCACCATTCCTCTATCCTCCCTCTCATTCACACACATATATTCTGTCTTAGTTCTGCTGACCTTCATTCCTCTTCTCTCTAGAGCATATCTCCATCTCTCCAGGGTCTCCTCCACCTGTTCCCTACTCTCACTACAGATTACAATGTTATCTGAAAACATCATAGTCCACGGGGACTCCTGAACGGTCTCATGTGTCAACCTATCACCATTGCAAATAAGAAAGGGCTCAGAGTTGATCCTTGATGTAATCCCACCTCCATCTTAAACGCATCCGTCACTCCCACCGCAGACCTCACCGCTGTCACATTACCCTTATACATATCCTGCATCACTCTTACATACTTCTCTGGCACTCCCAACTTCCTCATACAATACCACAACTCCTCTCTAGGCACCCTGTCATATGCTTTCTCTAAATCCCAAAGACACAATGCAACTCCTTCTGACCTTCTCTGTACTTCTTCAGCAACACTCCCAGAGCAAATATTGCATCTGTAGTGCTCTTTCCTGGCACTAATCATCACCTCCCTTCTTAACCTAGCTTCCACTACTCTTTCCCATAACTTCATGCTGTGACTGATCAGTTTAATCCCTCTGTAGTTACTACAGCTCTGCAAATCACCCTTATTCTTAAAAATCGGTACCAAAACACTTTTTCTCCATTCCTCAGGCATCCTCTCACTTTCCAAGATTTCATTAAACAATCTAGTTACAAACTCCACTGCAATTTCACCTAAACACCTCCATGCTTCCACAGGTATGTCTTCTGGACCAACAGCCTTTCCATTCTTCATCCTCTTCATAGCTATCCTTACTTCCTCCTTGCTAATCCACTGCACTTCATGATTCACTATCCCCACATCATCCAACCTTCTCTCCATCTCATTCTCTTCATTCATCAGCCCCTCAAAGTACTCTTTCCATCTGCTCAACACACTCTCCTCGCTTGTGAGTATGTTTCCCTCATTATCCTTTATCACCTTTACCTGCTGCACATCTTTACTAGCTCAGTCCCTCTGTCTAGCCAATTGGTACAGGTCCTTTTCTCCCTCCTTAGTGTCCAACCTTTCATACGACTCTTCATATGCCTTATCCTTAGCCTTCACCACCTCTCTCTTTGCCATGCACCTCATCTCCTTATACTCCTGTCTACTTTCTTCATCTCTCTGACAATCCCACTTCTTCTTTGCCAACCTATTTCTCTGTATACTCTCCTGTACTTCTTCATTCCACCACCGGGTCTCCTTGTCCTCCTTCCTCTTTCCAGATGTCACACCAAGCACCTTTCTAGCCATCTCTCTTACTAGCTCTGTTGTAGTTACCCAGCTATTCAGTAACTCTTCACTGCCACCCAGTGCCTGTCTTAACTCTTCCCTGAACATCACCTCACAATTACCCTTTTTCAAGTTCCACCATTTGATCCTTGGTGCTGCCCTCACACTCATCCTCCTCTTCTTGATCACCAATGTCATCCTATAAACCACCATCCTATACTGCCTAACTACATTTTCCCTGCCACCACTTTACAGCTTCCAATCTCCTTCAGATTGGCCCTTCTATATAACATATAATCCACCTGTGTGCATCTTCCTCCACTCTTGTATGTCAACCTATGCTCCTCCCTCTTGTTAAAATACGTATTCATCACAGCCATGTCCATCCTTTTTGCAAAATCCACTACCATCTGACCTTCTGCATTCCTTTGCTTAACACCATACCTACCCATCACTTCCTCATCCCCTCTGTTCCCTTCAACAACATGCCCATTGAAATCTGCTTCAATCACCAGTCTCTCACCCTTGGGTACAGTCATCACCACTTCATCCAACTCACTCCAAAATTTTTCTTTCTCATCCATCGCACACCTAACTTGTGGAGCATATGCACTAACAACATTCATCATTACACCATCAATTTCCAGCTTCATAAACATCACTCTATCTGACACTCTTTTCACCTCCAAAACAATCCTAGCATACTGTTCCTTCAGGATAATGCCTACGTCATTTCTCCTCCCATCCACACCATGATAAAAAATTTGAACCCACCTCCGATACACCTAGCCTTGCTCCCCTTCCATCTGGTCTCTTGCACACATAATATACCAACCTTCCTTCGGTCCATCATATCAGCTAGCTCTCTCCCTATACCAGTCATACTGTCAATATTCAAAGTTCCGACGCTCACTATTACGGCCCTAGCCTTTACCTGCCTTTGGGCATGCCTTCCCCCTCTTCTCCTCCTTTGGCCAACAGTAGCCCAATTTCTGCCAGCACACTGTTGGCCAACAATACTGGTGGCGGTCGTTGTTAACCCGGGCCTCGACCGATCCGGTATGTATATCTGTACTGCTGTCTGCATGTATGATTTGGCAAAATTTTATGCCGGATGCCCTTCCTGATGCAACCCTCCCCATTTATCTGGGCTTGGGACCGGCACAAAGAAATGCACTGGCTTGTGCATATCACATTAATTTCTATTAATACTTTTGGTCATTTGTTTTATCAGATGTCTAACATTATGGGTCTTATTGACTTTCTGTAATCAATTTCTTTCATTGATTAATGTGACTATCTGTCTGTATTAAATCAATCGACTCTTTCTTTAGATCATTTCCTTCTAAACTGAGGGTACATTCTTTGTTCTCTGTTTCCTGTGGGCATTGTACAGAAAGTGCCAGAACATCTTCCTATGACATATTCTCTTCAGCTGCATCCTGCATCATCCACTGCTCCTTCATATGAGAATACACTAGCCTATCCCTCCACAACACTGACTACGTTAGAGTTTCCACTGTTTCATGCTCCTTCTTTTGTTGTACAACTCCAGCTGAAGTTTTGTACTGGTTTCCTACTGAAGGCTCCAGAGTATCTTCATTTGGAAAGTGATCAGATGCTTCCCTTTCTATCTGCTTCTCCTTAATTTGGTAACTCATTGTTCCATCATGCTGTGACATTGCCAGAGTTGGAATTTCTACACTGAATTCTTCACTTCATATGTAATTCACAACTTCATTTTTTTCTTCTTTAACTTCTCCATTACTGATCCTCGTTTCTACTTCCCCTTGTCTTCTTATTTTTTGTATTGTGAAATTGTCCATATCCAAATGATTTTGCCTATATTTTCCATCAGATGCCTTTGGTGCTGCTTTTTTGTATAGATTAATGTATAAATATTACACCATATTAAATCTCTTTTTCTTTCCCATGCCCATACTACCTCTTCTTCTTATGTCTCCTGCTCTACTTGTTTCTCCTTACTTTGAGGAATCATTGTTCTCTTAAGCTGTGACATAACCTATGTCAGAATTTTGCACTAAATCCTTCACTTCACAGGTATTCCATCACTTAATTTTCTATTTGTTTAACTTTTACTTCACTAATCTTCTGTTCTACTTCCCACCTTTGTGATCTTATTTTTTGTATTGTTAAATTTTCCTAATCTGGGTGCCTTTGCCTGTATTTCTCTTCAAATATCTTTGCAACTGCTTTTTTTGTATGATTTGTGTGACTTTCTCCTTTGCATAAATATTGCATCATATCAGATATCTCTTTCTTACCTACCCCATGTTTCTTTTTTATACCTTTCAAAAATCTCTAGGTTTTGTTCTTTACAGTGCAATGAAAAAGTATTTGCCCCTTCCTGATTTTTTATTTTCTTTTGCATGTTTGTCACACTTAAATGTTTCAGATCATCAAACAAATTTAAATATTAGACAAAGATAACCCAAGTAAACACAAAATGCAGTTTCTAAGTGATGATTTTATTTATTAAGGGAAAAAAAACCTATCCAAACCTACATGGTCCTATGTGAAAAGTAATTAGCCCCCCCCCTTATTAAATCATGAAGTAACTGTGGTTAATCACATTTTTGGAAAAGCTGAGTTCAATTTCACTAGCCACACCCAGACCTGATTACTGCCAGACCTGCTACTCAAATAGTACCTGCCAGACAAAGTGAAGCTCCCAAAAAGGAAGACATCATGCCGCGATCTAAAGAAATTCTGGAACAGATGAGAAACAAAGTAATTAACATCTATCAGTTTTGGAAAAGGTTACAAAGCCATTTCTAAAGTTTTGGGACTCCAGCAAACCACAGGGAGAGCCATTATCCACAAATGGAGAAAACATGGAACAGTGGTGAACCTTCCCAGGAGGGGCTGGCCTACAAAAATTACCCAAAGAGTGCAGCGATGACTCATGCGAGAGGTCAGAAAAGAACCCAGAACAACATCTAGAGAACTGCAGGCCTCACTTGCCTCAGTTAAGGTCAGTGTTCATGACTCAACCATAAGAAAGAGACTGGGCAAAAATGGCATGCATGGCAGAGTTCCAAGGCGAAAACCACTGTTGACCAAAAAGAACATAAAGGCTCGTCTCACTTTTG
The DNA here is from genome assembly GCF_019279795.1 of Protopterus annectens. Lineage (NCBI taxonomy): Eukaryota > Metazoa > Chordata > Ceratodontiformes > Protopteridae > Protopterus > Protopterus annectens. Next base: position 622,239,883 of record NC_056743.1, on the reverse strand, counting down.
CCAAAAAACATTTTGATGATCCCCAAGACTTTTGGGAAAATATTATGTGGACTGATGAAACAAAAGTTGCACTTTTTGGGAGGTGTGCATCCCGTTACATCTTGTGTAAAAGTAACACAGCATTTCAGAAAAAGAACATTGTGCTAACAGTCAAACATGGTGGTGGTAGTATGATGGTCTGTGGCTGCTTTTTTACTTCTGGACATGGATGACTTCCTGTGATTGATGGAACCATGAATTCTGCTCTCTACCAAAAAATCCTGAAGGAGAATGTCTGGCCATCAGTTCGTGACCTCAAGCTGAAGTGCACTTGGGTTCTGCAGCAGGAAAATGATCCAATACCCACCAGCAAGTCCACCTCTGAATGGCTTAGAAAAAAACAAAATTAAGGTTTTGGAGTGGCCTACTCAAAGTCTGGACTTGAATTCAATTGAAATGCTGTGGCATGACCTTAAAAATGCGGTTCATGCTCGGAAACACTCCACTATGGCTGAATTAAAACAATTCTGCAAAGAAGAGTGGGCCAAAATTCCTCAAAAGCGATGTGAAAGACTCATTGCCAGTTATCACAAATGCTTGATTGCAGTTGTTGCTGCTAAGGGTGGCACAACCAGTTATTAGATTTAGGGGGCAATTACTTTTTCACATAGGGCCATGTAGGTTTCGATAGTTTTTTCCTTAATAAATAAATACATCATTTAAAAACTACATTTTATGTTTACTTGGGTTATCTTTGTCTAATATTTAAATTTGTTTGATGATCTGAAACATTTAAGTGTGACAAATATGCAAAAAATAAGAAATCACGAAGGGGGCAAATACTTTTCCATTGCACTCTATATTTTTACATTTTCTCAGCCACTCCCTTTCCAAATGGCACAAAGTTTCCCAGTCTATATAATGTTTTCATGGATCTATTATATTAATGAACACAAATTTGCATTTGAAGCTTTTTACAGTTTTTCTTTTGCAAGTATTTTTCATTCCTCTAATTTCTGTCATAATCATTTTGAATATCTTCTATCTGGAAATTCTGGGCTTCTGGCATAATAGAAACAATATATAATTTCTTTCTTATTCTCAATAGTCCACTCTATCATCCTTATGGCTCTTTTTTGTCCTGTCAGTTGTTGTGGGTTTTGTGTACTACTACTTCCATCCACAACTAGGGGGGGTCCTCCCCTTAAGCCTGGCCTAATCCCGCTGTATGAATGTTTCTGTGTCTTATTAATTCTATACTCTCATTTTTTCCAGTATGGCACCAGTATGCATATTCAGACTGGGCACTTTATTAACCTAGGACTTGTGTACCCAGCTATCTTTTTTATTTTGAACCTACGTCTGTCCATGATATAGTTTATATAAAATACAGTGTATATATCAGTGTTGTCTTGCTGAGATTTTGTAAAAAAGTTGTGTTGCTTCTACTGCTACTACTGGAACTGTCTGGGTACCTGACTGCTTCTTTTTTAATTTCTCCAAGGCTTTTAGGTTTCTAATACCATGACAGGAATGGACCCCATTCTTAGCTCAAAGTATGATTAAAGTTCTTGAAATTAGTATTGTTTCAGTCTTTGATGTTACTATAAGTGCTCTACGCAACACCCGCAATGTGCCCAGTAATGACTCCTGCAGTTCATATGGAGTTGCATGTATTGGTAACATATCTTAAGTATGATTGCAAGTACCTTTTTATAACACTCATTCTTCCTACTACTACTGGGTATCTTTTTTCCACACTGCCCCCATTTCTGCCTGCAAATCGTAGTATTGTATGACTTTGTGTCTCTCTATATGTAACACACTGTAGTAACTGGATGTAGCAATTTCAATGATCAATGCTACTTTTGTCTTCTTTTCATGGACTACTATATCTGGTTTTATTGCATCTATTTTTAGAACGGTAGGTAATAGGTGATCCCATGTGATATAACTTCATAATTTTCTATAATGCCTTCTGTCTCACATTTCCAGTGTTTTTCAACTACTTGAATATTATAATGTTTGTACAATCCCCAATGCAAAAGTCTTGCCACATTATTATGTCTTTCAGTATACAGTCCTTCTTCTATTAGTACATTACAACCAGCAGCAAGATGCATGACTGTTTCCAATTCTGTTTTACAAAACCTACATTTATCTGTTTCCCCACATGCTCAATGGACTTTGTAAAACAGAATGTAAGTAGTCCACTGTCTAGTGGAGCTAATATCAACCTTTCGTCTTTTGGTTTACATTCACCTCTCCTTAACCATTCCTGTGTTTGATCCTGATCAACATGAGGCTGTTCCAAGAGTTTTCTATACTTGCAACTATTTTTATACATTTTCCACATTTCTTGCCTTCTCATCTGATCCTTCACCTTATATTCTTTCTTTTGTTTTTTGGCACATTCAGTTGCTGCCTGATTTTTATCTACTTCTGGTTTGATTTCCATTCCTGCTTGACACTAATATGCTTCTGCTAAACTGACCAGGGACGCCATCTTAGACCTATTCTCCTCATGTTTTAAAAGTTTCACTACATTTGGATCTTGTGAGGTCAGCAGATATGTATGTAGTCCTATGACTGCAGATCTGTAAATGGAATCATTTCAAGGAGGCCCATACCTCCTTCAGAATGTGGAATATATAATCTTGGTATACACTGATTTTTATAAATCATTTGATAAGCATGAAGCATCCTTCTTGTTTTCCTGTCCAACTGATCCAACACCTTTTTGGGAACAGTCAGTCACTCTGAAACTGTGAATTAGGACAGGAAGAGCAAATTGGTTTATAGCTTGGACTTTGTTCCTAGATATCATAGCTGTTTTCAGGATTAATTTTAGTCTTCTAAAATATTCCTTACTCAGTTTTATTCACATTTGTTCATGTTTTATTGTTGATCCTTCATCATTTCCCAAATGTTTATACACTTCCCTTTGCACAAGTTATTTTATATCACATTCCTGTCCCAAACTGATGTTTTCTTGGCATTACAGTTTTCCTGCTTTAAAGGTTGCGTTTGCACATTTATCAAGACCAAATGACATTCTTATATCATTTGAAAAAGTTTTGACCACTTGCAATTGTGTTTTCAGCTCCTCTTTTAATGAACTATACAGTTTTATATCATCAACAAAAAGAAGGTGAAAAGTCTTTACACTTTGTTGTTTTCTGGAAGCCAAATTGTAGCCATGACATAATCTTTTAAGTAGACTGCTTAATGCGTTAAGGGCAAGACAAAAGAGCAGCGATGACAAAGAATCACCCTGGAATATCTCCCTTTGAATTTTTATACCTGGGATAATAATTTGTCCTTTATCATGGCTTAACTGCAAAGTGTTTTGCCACTGTTTCATACTCACTGTAATATAATCGATCAGTGTAGGGTGTAGCTTATACATTTTTAAGCACTCTTTTATCCATGAATGTGGTATACTGTCAAATGCTTTTTTGTAATCTATCCATGTCATACTTAGATTTTTCCCCTTTTTACACTTCTCCATTATGACCTTATTTAACAACAAATGGTCCTTTGTTCTGTATGACTTTCTTTTGTTGCTCTTTTGCTCTGTTGCCATGATTGAGTTTTTTTATAAATGACTTTAAACTCAATAGGCATCAGTTCCAGTGTATAGTTTATACATTGTCAAAAGGCAAGTTAGTGGTCTATAGTTTTTAGGATAACTTGCAGGTTCATTCTTTAGTAGGAGTATTGTTTTTCCTGTTGTTAACCAGGTTGATGACTGTTTGGGGTGTGCATATAAATAGTTCTTACTCATAGCTAAATCTTTATGTAAAGATATTAATACTTTTAGCCAGAAGTTAGGTAATGCATCTGGGCCTGGGGTTTTCCAATTAGGAGATTTTCTTATAGGTTGGTACTAGGCTATCAGCCCTAGGGCCTATACGAGCCTAGCCATAGCAATTCCCTGGCTATTTCTTCCCACAATATTTACTTTACTTTCTTAACTTTGTTTCAGTCTCTCTGCCCATTATGTCATCTCACTTCATATTCTGTACATTTGAACTTCATATTTTTTCTTTTATTTCTTCTATTCATTCAAAATATTTGTTATATTACATAGGATCTTCATCGATATTTCTCCAAAATGTATCTATTTCTTCTTTTTTTTGGTGGTGTTTCAATTCCTTTTGCCTTGTTTCCCAATTCCCTATAAAACCTTTTTCAGTCATCAATAAATTGCTTATTGTATATTTTCCTTTATATTTATCTGCATATCTAAGTTTTTCAGTCTGTTCTGATATTTTTAGTTTATTATTTGCAATAGTGCACAGTAAATCCTGACTTTCTACACTAAATCCTTCTCTTCACAGGTATTCTATAACTTCAACTTCTATTTTGTTAACTTCTGCTTTACTAATCTTCTGTTCTACAGTCCTTCTTTCTGATCTTATTTTTTGTATTGTAAAATGTTCCATATCTCAATGCCTTTGCCTGTATTTTTCTTCAAATCTCTTTGGGGCTGTTTTTTTGTATTGATTAATTTGGCTTTCTCCTTTACATAAATATTACACTGTATCAGATCTCTCTTTCTTTCCCATGTCAATATTCCTTTTTCTACATCTTTCAAAAATCTCTAGATTTTATTCTTTATATGTATATATCTTTATATTTTGACACTTCCTCAGTCGCTTATTTTTCCAAATGGTTCAAAGTTTCTTGGTTTATATAATGTTTTTCAAAAATCTGCTAAATTAACGAACACAAATTTTCATTTGAAGCTTCTGACAGGTTTTCTTGTGCAAGTATTTTTCCTGTTTAGAAAAGCAGATGTTGGACAAGTGGTATATAATAGAACTGTTTTAGTGAATTTGATAAATATGCACAGTTTTAACATTTTGGTACTGATTTCTCACAATCAAGTTTTGAAACACACCGAGGCACTCCAGATCATTGGATGCAAAGGATGAATTCATGTGTAACTACTGACAGTACTCAACGCAAGAAGCTTATGATCCAACAAACATTTAAGTACACAATGATCTCAGCCAACACCAGTAATATTTTAATGCTTGTGTGGTTTAGAATATCACCATCGATAGTGTAATTATTTGTAGATAATTAAATGATAAAAAAATATTTTTTTTCTGTTTTTCTAGAAAAGGACACACGCCATTGGGAAATTGAGGAATCCAAAAGACTTAAAGATGAATCTCGAGCTCACCTTGTGCCAAAATCTTCTGCCCTTGGTGTAGAAGTCACAGCATATGCCCTGCTCCATACCTTGTTGCTCAAAGATATTATCTATGCCAACTCTATAGTTAAATGGCTAACTGAACAGAAGAACTATGGAGGAGGTTTCTATTCAACACAGGTAAATGGGTTTTATAATGGGTCATTAAGTTATATCCAGGGCAATGAACAGGTGTGTTGCTCATGAGCTATATAAGGTGTGCTATGCAAACTGTAGCAGGTTGTCTCCTGAGTCTAGATGGTACTTGTGCCTACAATCTTGCCCTAAGCATATCAGCTGAAGAACAGTCAGCACAACATTTATTTCAGATAAACATATCCACCAAGGTTGGCAGTTCTGTTTTTAATTATAAACATTCTTTCTAAGTTTTATTTAATTTAGATACTAATTGTTCAACAATCATTACTGGGAACAGGATTTGAGTCACTGAATGTATACAGAAGCTATGGTTCCTTTTTAGTTCTTAGAGATCCCAGTCATCTAAGCTTCCTACCCCTGTACCTCTCCTTAGGATAAGGTAGCCTGTTGGTTTATAATTCCTTGTGCATTTTAAAGCTCTACCTTCTACTTAGTTGAACTGCTACAACTGTGAACCAGCACTTAAAATAAGTAATTCACCTGTCAATCAAGGAGTAAGGCTTGAAAGTTCCCCCAGAGCAGGTTGCAGACATCAATACTCTTTATCCTTTAGGTTCCTTCTTTAATCCTGTATCCAAAACATATATATGGTTTAAAGATCATGCCAAAAAATGTAGTTTCCAGTAATTCAGCATAACTGTTTATTTTTATGTTTGACATTTGTTTATTGGGAAAGCCCATCTGGGCTGGACTTATCCATTTTTGTTGGAGGCACAGGCAGAAAAGCTTCACGTAAATCAAAAATAAACATAACAGTTTACCATAGAAGTCAACATAACTGAATTAACAGTTTACACTAGTATTGGACATAAATCAATTATACATACTTGAAAAATTAGGAATAATTAGTACATCATGATATACATTTGGTAGTTGGATGCAATAAAGAAAACAGGTTTGCAGTACTAAGAAATGTTATGCGATATGAATAAGAAATGCTAGGTAAGACAAATAGACTTTATAAAAATAGGGGGAAATTTGAGCTAGAACTTAACTAAGTAGGAATAGAATTGTAGGAGAGCTAGAACTTAACTAAGTAGGAGTGGAATGGTAGGAGAGCTAGAACTTAAATAAGGAGGAATGGAATGGTAGGAGAGCTAAAATGTAACTAAGTAGGAGTGGAATGGTAGGAGAGCTAGAACTTAAATAAGGAGGAGTGGAATAGTAGGAGAGCTAGAACTTAAGTAAGGAGCAGTGGAATTCTAGGAGAGCTAGAAGTTAAATAAGGAGGAGTGGAATGGTAGGAGAGCTAGAACTTAAACACATAGGAATGGAATGGTAGGAGAAGTCTGCAGTGAATTGAAGATATTATTTGCACAGAGAAGTAAGTAGGAAGATATGGTCGGTAAGTAGATTATAAGTGAGGGTTAGTCTAGTTAAAGGGTGGTCTTTTAATAAGGTAAAGATACAGGTATTATTGCTAAGGAGTTCAACCTGGATTAGTACAGGAACAGTCACAAGATTTGGATAGGAATCCCTTTAGTGAGTTTTTAAATGTAAGCAGGACAAGGTTAGATCTTGTGGAAAGTGGTAAGGAATACCAGATTGTGCTACATAGTAGGAGTAAAGGCTTTGATGAGAATCTTGGCTGGGTTTCTGAAGTGACAGGTGTTGTGTATCATCTGATCAGAGAGCTCTTTTGGAGGATAACTATAGAGGATGGTGCTCAGGGCTGGACAGGCTTTTGGTTTATGAGTGGTATTGTGGGTTGTTACAAGCTGAGAGTAGGTTAGCTGATTTAAACATTCAAACCACTTAAGAGACTGAAGAGTGGTACAGTGGGGGTGTAATGCAATACACTATTAGTAGTAGTAGCAGTTTTGTTCATGAATGTCTTAAGTTAGGATGCGAGCTACAATTCCTGTGGTAGATGGCTTGATTCCCTCAGCCCTCATTTGCCTACTCAGTAACCTTGAGTAAGTCACTTAACCAGACACTGTTCCCATATTGCCCCTGGAAAGGGACTATGTGTTCACTGGGCCTACCTGCTTAGAAATATATATTATTGTTATTGTTATTAAATTACTATCATTATCATCATCATCATCATCATCATCATCATCATTATCATCATCACCATTAGTTTCAGTTTGAAGTAGTAGATAGAATCACTGTTAAACAACCTAGGGTAGATTCCATGGTAACTTAAGGTAAAAACTTGAGTAGACTCAATGGTTGTGAAAGTTATTTGTATTTTGATTCCTGTAGCTTGCAAATCTGTAAAGTGTAGTCTAGAAGTGCAAAGAGAGGGAGAGGTATGTAGATGAAGGAAGGGGCTACAGAGAGAAGGAGAGGAGATGGAAAGGTTATGAGTTAATTGATGAAATAAGTAGAGTGGAGGAGAAAACTAGGAGGTGGTGTTTAATTAAAGTATAAATGTAGATGTAGTGGGGGATGGATGGGAATTGGGGGTAGGCAGAGTAACAGACTGGGGTCCACCCAGAAAAGGAGGGCAAGAAATTCCAAAGCAACAGAAACAGTCATGTAAGAATACTGCAAAATCTGTAAATGTTGACACAACTGCAGTCATCGTAATGAGAGAGAAAAAAATAGGAATGGTGGAAAAAGAAAGTTTAAGGTATTGTTGGTAAAGTAGTTTATAGTAGAACTGATTTAAAATATAGGTGTTATAATTTTATTATAGTAAGAGGAAGAATTGTGGTAACATAAAAAGAGCAATATATAAGTAGTATTAAATAAGGATTGTAAATCAATTTTAAACTGTAAGTGGTAATGGTTTGTATAAAGGTTGCAGGTATTGAGATATAGAGTCTAACTCAATCCCTCCAGTACAGCTCTTTTGAGTGTGTACCTTTAACTCTCAGTGGGTGTGGCTATCACCTTACAGTTCTAACAAATACTCATTGACAGAGATCAAATATCAGTGCAGTTGTGTTTGTCATCATGTATGCTTCAAGATAAAACATTCTGATACCTTGTATGTAGCACGGTTTTGGAATTATTAATGCAGATATGAACAAGATATATTTCTGTCATGTCTTATTGCTCATGTTTAATTATCATCACTCATTATTCCATAACATGCAATAATGTTTATATCTCTCATGCTTACATTTCAGTGTCTTTGTGTTTTGTGTTATCAAATAATTGAAGAAAGTTGTTTTTTGAGAAGGACCTTAATAAATCTGATTTAGTGAGGGAAGATGGTACACATAGTGGTTTGCACAGTTCCGTATTAGTAAGGATAAGATCCAGAGCATTTGGACCACAGAAGGATGAATGGCTAATTAATAACAATAGGGTGTTAGCATTTATAATGACAAGGACACATTGGGCATATTGACCTTTAATGGTGTAGGTCAGCCAGTTTATTGATAGATAGTTGAAGCTGCCCAATATAAAGGCATTGGAATTAATTAGGATTTTGGTTGGTGAATTAAGTTAGCTGTCTTTGTCAGCAAGGGCTTATTGGGTGTTCCTGTTATTAACTATGAAGTGGTAATTAATCTTGTTTAACTTTTTTGGGCATCTAGAAATTAAAATTTGGCATCCAAAGAAATTATTCATGAGGTGATCATATATTTCATAAGTACTGATATTGAACCCTCCCCCCCAAAATAATACTAGTAGATCATTAGATATGGTAGGTGCTAAACCCAGAAACTGAGAGGTGCTTTGAAATGATGTCTCTAACTACAGATATATAAATGTGTTCAAGTTGCAGGATGGCCTTAAGTTCAAGATACTTTTTTTATGATTCCTGGAAAATCGTAGAGCCACCTTAAATTGTTCCAAAGTAGACTGAATTATAATGGAATGCCAAACAGAGGGCACACTGGCAGCACCAAAGACTTTAGCCAGAATGAAAAATTTCTAGGAAGACAGGTGCAGAACATCCATAGTGAAGCATGAATGCTTGCTAGCCATTTTTTACCCAAGATGACACATATGGGATTTCTCTAGTTACATATCTATCTATTATAGCCAATTATCTTGTCAGTGAACCTTCAATTAATTCTGGGTGATCACAAAATAAAACTCAAGACCAGTGTCTTTCCTGCCTTGGACATATGCACAGCATAATCAGTCATATTCTTTTTCTTCTTCTTCTTCATGTAGTTCCAAGATGGCTGCACACTGATCACAGCTTAATTTCACCCCTTACAATGAGAAATGAGAAAATGAGAGATAGGGGCAGTAATTCTATCAGATTTAATAAATTCAGTTACTAGGTGGTAAGTATGCTGCCTGGATGCCAGCAAAGAAGAAACTTAGACAGCCTAAAAGAAAATCAGCTAGGAAAGTTGAAGAAAAAACACTGACTGGGAAGAAACTGCAGCTGATTTGCAAAAAGATCCAGCCTTGATGTAATATATGGCTTCCAGTAATCTAAACAAAAAATAAATCAAATGTGCTCAGAGCTGTTTAAATAAATGAAACATTGAAGGAGTTTATCAACTCAGAACACAAAATGCTGAAAAATGAAAGAAACTTTAAACAGACATTCAGAACAATGATAAGACCATAAAAAATAGAGGCTGAAATGAAAGAAAAAGCATGCCAAGTATGAGACTGCTCAAGAAGAGCTGTTTCACAAAATGATAGAGATAGAGGACAGAGCATATAGGGAAACCCTGCAATTTTCTGCTCTACCAGAGAAACTGGAAGGCACCAACTGTATTAATTTCATGAAAGCACAGATAAGCAACTGGACTGGTATTCCACAGCAGGATTTTTTTAATTGAAAGGGCATATCATGTGTATGCAGGCCATAGAAAAGCAGCCAATACCTCTATTCATAAAGAAAAATCATATCAACAGAAAGAGTTGATTCTGACAAAGTTGTGGCAGAAGGGCAAAGTATTTAAAACTGGAGACAGTACAGTGCTTGTGGAAAATGATTATTCAGTGTACACTCTGGAGAAGAAAAGCTAATTCATCCCAGCAATCAGAGTTTTAATTGTTTTATCCAACTGTCTTCAGAATATTTTTTCTGGAGGAACAAAATAATTTTTTGATGCAGAACAAGCTGTGGAGGAAATACAAAAGTTTGTCCAACAAAAAGTAAGCCAACACACAAAAGAGGACTCTGATTTTCATTATTTTGATAATAATGCTCATATAGACACTTTGCCAGTGAAACATTTTTCATTGTTTGAAAGGAAAATGCTTGAGAGACAGAAAAACACACACAGGAATCAACTGGAAGATTTAGAAGTTCCTTGGACTTGAACTGTAGGATGGGGATCGGCAATGGAGATGAACATGAAAGAGACCAACAACACTAAAATTATTTGAATAGATGTGAGGTTATAAAGCATCAGTCATATTTGTGAAATATGGCCTTGCAAGATAAAAGGAAATATTGGACTTTTGTTGACTTTGTTAAACTTGCGGGGGACTGAAAAGGATATGCCCCACTTCATGCCATTAATGTTTGGAAGGACTCTGAAAAGAAAGGAAAAAGAAAAAAAAGACTGTAAGTAAAACAATTTTTGTTCTTAACAGTATTTGTATGGAACATTTCATGATATAAATTACACGTTATATAGTAAGGAATTGTCTGTTACTGATGCATGTGACAGAGAAACAAAAGTAAACAAGTGCCTTTTTTTCTTATGTTTTAGTAGAAAGGCTGGACAAAAGCATATTTAATTTAATATGCTTTGATCATGGGTTGTTGAGGTAGGAGATGGGCTATAAAACAACACAGATTATAATAAAAACAGACTTCATCTGTTTTCTCTTATGTATGTGTAGGTAAATGTCTGTATTAAGGCTCTGGTTTAGTCTAATAACAACTTTTTGTGAAAGTAGGTAAATGAGAGAACACTAAATGTAATGAAAAGTTTCTTTTGGCAAATAAATGTTCAGTTTGAAAAGTCTGCAGTTGATAGCAAATGTACATTTTATTCTTAACTTTAAGATTAAAAGTTAATTTATTTTGAAAACATAAAAGATGTTTTCACATCTGGAAGGGGAATAGAGATAAGACAAGAACAGATAGGAATTAGTGTAAGAGGGAGGATAGGCTGTAACATGTGTCTTAGCATGAATACCCTTACTTGTAGGTTAGATTTTGCCTGGGTGTACAGCTGCTGATTTGAAACAATTGTTCTTATTAGGAGGGTTAAACTTCATTATTTGAGGATGTACATAGTTTTGTGTGTGTGTGGTTTTTTTTCAGTTAGTATGTTGTGGGTGTGTTCTGGGGTTTTTTTTTTATGGTTTCCATTAAAACAAAAAGTCTTGTAAAATGTGACATGGGTTCAAATGGAGATGACAAGAAATAACTGTACAAAAGATCAATCTGCCAAGCATTAGTGGATGCATGTAAAATTAATGCAGGAAGTAAACATTTAAAACAGCTGTTATATAGAACAGATGAGAATAATAACTTCTTATAATGGCTACACTAAACATATTATTTTGAAATAGGAATGGCCTCACAGGTATAAACAAAAAGGAAATAGCACTGAATTATATTAAGAAATGCAGAGTGCAAATAGGAATGCTACTGGGGATGCACTTGAAAAGAAATGAGCATGTAGAATTGATAAATAAAGGATTTCTGGAGGGATATTAATCAGAGTAAAAGGAAAACAGAAAATACTTATACTGATTGTTACAGGAACTCCAATAGTGATAGAAGAGGAAAATGAGATAATAATGGTATATTTGTAGTACTACGGGGCTACTGGCAAACAAGGAAGATTGCACTGGCATGTAGCTATATTCCTCCTTTAACTGCTATTATGGACCTTTAGAAATTTTTGGGAGAAATTAATTTTCTGCAGGGAATATTATTTATAGGTGGAGACTGGAATTTGATTTGCGAAAGTGAGGCTGTATCTGGGGGACCTAGAAGGGAACAGATAATAAAAGAGGGAAGATTTCTGCAGTAATTTATGAAAATATCTGGCATGGAAGATGTGAATTCAGTGGTAGGAGCTCTGAAAGAATTTATACATTATTGCCTGAGGTGCAATAACTGGGACAGACTAGACAGAAATTATATTTTACAGGAACATGTGCATTTAATTGAAAGCTTCAACACACATTCTGTAACTATTTCAAATCATGCACCAATAATAACTAAAACAAAAATACAGGACAATGAAGTATAAAAAAGACACTGGCACTTCCCCACCTACCTGTTAAAAAGAGAGGAATTTAAGGAATGGGTAGTAGAAGTTATTCAGGATTTATTAGGGAAGGTAGAAATTTCTTCAGAAGTCATAGCTAGTGAGTGGGATAAAATGAAAGTGGAATTTAAGAATAGGGTAGAAATAAAATTAAAAGACATATAGTTAAGAAGTGACAGGAATTATTTAGAAGGGCTGAGAAAGGTAGAAATAAAGGTTAAGAAGTGACAGGAATTATTTAGAAGGGCTGAGAAAGGTTAAAGTAATGTAGAATAAGGGGAATCTGCAAGAACAAGATTAGATGTGCAATTGCAGAATGCTAAAGAGAAAATAAAGGAATATTTGGATAGTGTGAATGAGTTTAGAAAGATTGCTGTTAAGCAACTGTTTTTTTGATAATAACTCCAGAGCATTAAAACTTTTAGCACAACAACTTAGACAACAGAAATTGGAAAGTGTTGTTATCAAACTTACAGAGCCTATAAAGAAAATAACCAGATAACCTGTACAGGTATTAGAGATAGATAGGGAATTGTATAAATAAGAGAAATGTGAAAATAAAGAAAGCAGAATTGGAAATATTTATCAAAGACTTAAGTATGCCAAAGTTATAGGTAGATGAGGCTAAGCAACTAACAGTTAAGATAGGAGGAGATGAAATAAAATTGGTGATGTGCAATCACTGTGCAGGAAAGTCTCCAGGAATAGATGGCATTGCTGTGGAAATTTGAAAACCAGGATGGACAAAAGTGCAAAACATCTAGAAGGTTTTTCTTAACAGTACTTTAAAAAGAAGGGAAGCAATATCGTCCTGGGAGAAAGCTGTGGTGGCTGTAATACCTGAAAAGGGTAAAGACCCATCAGGCCCAGCTTCATATTCACCCATTTTAATGTGTATAATAGCTAAAAGGATGCCCTACTTTTCACTGTTGCAGTATTCCTTACTAATAGGATATCATGCCAAGGATAGCCAGATGTCCAGCCAACATACCAAAGCCTTAGCTCTTTCCAGTTGCTATATGTCAGACATATGTCCTACATCTAAGGTTTAGGATGCATAAGTGAAGTCTGTGGATTTAATCATCAGAACTGAATTGCTCCAGGAGAAGCGGAGCAACCCAAGAGGAAAAGCAAGTATACATGCATCCATAAAGGGAAGAAGAAATACCCATCAGCCAGAATGATAGAGGGACAGAATCCTGCAACACTGAGAAGCAGGACATTTGCTATTATGGTAAGATCCTGCACAATTATATTATGTCCTTTCTTATCCTTGTTACAATATTCTTTAATAAAGTGAGAGTACAAATGGTACTGGAAAGGTTGGGAGGAGGAAGCCACAAAAGAGACCTCCAATAAATCATGCATGATGTCTCCTGCAAAACAGCGGTGACCCTAGAAATCTCATACATCTTGTAGTGTTTAGTAAAGGTGTGCATAGAAACTCAGGCAGCAGCTTCCAAAATGTATCTGCTATCCAGACCCTTGGAAAAAGCACCAGAGGAGGTCATTTCCCTTCTACACTGATCGCAAACAGAATAAGAAAGCTACTTACCATGAAGAGAATAGGATAAAAATGGCCTTAGAAATTCTAGAGGATTTGCTTAGAAAAAGCTAAACCTAGTTTTTTTATAATGAAGACAATCAAAAAGTTACTCAGATTTCCTTCTATCCTTAGTATTATCCAGGTAATATCTGAACTGTCTATGCAGATCCATGGGATGACGAATTATCTCACTGTTATTCTGTGAAGAAAGGAAAAAAGATGGAAGATGAACGGTCTGATTAAATGACAAATCCTTAATCAATTAAGTCATAAAAGAAGAATTAGTATGAAGAGAAACTCTTGTCTTTGTGAAAAACGTTTTGTGGGGGGGACTGCCATGAAGTTCCTGAAGTTCATAAACCTTCCTGGCAGAGGTAACAGGCACAAATAGAGAAGTTTTCCAAGTATAGACCTACAAAGAAACTACATACTCAGATGGTGGCTGAGTCTACTTTTCAAGGACAGAATTTAGGTTCTGAGAAGGAGGATTACACTTTCTTAGAGGCCTAATATGAGGGACATTTTTCAGAAATTCTTTGACTTCAAATCTAGAGGAAAGGCATGGTTTCAAGGGCAGACAAGCAGAGATGCCTAACAAATGAGCTTTAACAGATGAGTATGCCAGATCAGAATTGAGGAGTACACACAAGTAAGATAAAGCATTAGGAATAACAACAGAAAGAGGGTCCAAATCAAGTTTGTGACACCAAATATAAAATTTGGGTTCCTATTAGAATGACGAAAACGCATTCTGTCAAATGCATTTTCATCGACACCTAAACGGCAAACAGGCAAAACAGTGAAGCGGCTGTTCAGCGAATTCTTTCCCTAGGAAAGAAGTCACTTGACTGCTTCGTTAATTTGCCGTGTTCTGCACTGTAGTGTGGTCTCAGAGATTCCCTTATCCGGTATAGCTCTTGAACGTAAATGTGCAAGAGTTACTGACCTTAGAGTTAGGGTGCGGGTTAAGGTAAGTGCATATGTATCAAACCGTTTACTTTTTTTTTTGCATTAGATGTATGGTTGAGTTAAGTGCATATGTGTTTTTAGCTGTTTACTGTTGTTTTGGGGGGTAGAATTAGGGTTAAGGTAAGTGTGTATGTGTTTGGAACTGTTTACATAAATGTGCAACAGATACTGATTTTAGGGTTAAGGTGCTGGTTAACGTAAGTGCATATGTTTTAAAATGTTTACTTTTTTTTGCGTTAGATGTATGGTTGAGTTAAGTGCATATGTGTTTTCAGCTGTTTACTTTTTTTGGGGGGTAGAAGTAGAATTAGGGTTAAGGTACATGTGTATGTATTTGGAACTGTTTACTGTTTTTTTTGTTCCCTAGGAAAGAAATCGCTGTTCTGAGGTGTTGACATTTTCAGCTTTCATTGAAATAGGATCGATTAAACATTGTTCACTGTTTTAAGCATTCGATGTTGTAATATAGACCCAAAAATTTCTTCCACTTAGCTACATAGGATTTTCTAATTGGTTTTTTGGCCTCCTGCAAAACCCAAAGCACATCCTCAGAAAATTCTTTCTAAAAGAAATCAAAACCCTATCATCCAAAGTGTCAGCTGAAGTGTAGACAAGTAAGCATGAATGAGATATCCCTTGTTTTGTGTAAGTTCCATCCTCTGAGGTAACCTGTTATGGCTGCCTCTGGCCAGGTGAAAGAGAAGGTGGGAACAATGGTGTCTAAGGCAAAAAGGAGTCAATAACAAGATTTTGGGTCAGTTCCACATGATCTTGTGCAAGACTTTTGGTAACAGAGGAAGAGGGGGATAGACATACAGAAGCATCCCCTTCCAGGAAGAAGACATAACACCACTTTCTAAGCCAGAGGGCTTGGAAATCTGGAACAGAACTAGGAAGTTGCCTATTCAGAGGGGGGGGGGGGGGCAAAAAGATCTACTTCATTTGTATCTCACTCACCAATGGACAATATCCCGGAATACTCCTTTGTGATACATCCATCCATAAGGATCTGCACTGTTCTTAATTAGATGGTCTGGCACTAGCCTGTGCTCTGAAGGAAAGTTAAATCACTTGAAGGGTCAGATGATGGCAAATTGCAATATCCCAAGCCCAAAGAGCCAGTCTGCAAGGAAGGCATGCTTTTGTGTCCCACTTGCTTGTTTATGTACCATAAAACTATGGCATTATCTGTGAAAATTCTCAAACAACCTGGGACCTAAACGAAATGTAAAGCATGAACAGCCAAAATCAGAGCTCTCATCTCTTTGATGTTAATATTATTTTCCAGTTGTTGGGAAGACCACACTCACCAAACTCTGATGCCTTTGAAAGATGCTCCCCAAACTTCATTCAAAACATTTGCATACAGGTCCTGAGTGGGGAGAGTAGCCTGGAAAGGCAAGCTGGGATTCAGAGAAATCTGATAGATCGTTAAGAAGAACTTGAGTTTGAAGCAAGCCAAGACAAGAGAGGGATGAGACAGTCCAGAGGATGGCAGTGTTGAAGCCAAACAGTTTTGAGCTATCACTGAAACTTTGCCATGTAGAGTCTGGTGATAGGAACCATATGAATGGTGGATGTCATAAGAACCAGAGCTCAAGAAATTATTTTGCAGACACCTCTTGAATGAAAGAGAAGACTGAAAATAAAGTGCCAAATGAAGGCCCTTAGGACAAGGTAGAAAAGCCAGCATTGACAAGCCCTGAATCCTGCAACACAGAAAACCTTTGTCGTGAAATGCACTCTGCAGAGTAGAAGCATGGTATATCATAGATCCTGAAGTAAAAGCATCTGATATGGGATTTGAATTAGAAGGTCATCCAAATAAGGAAAGATTTGAACATCCTAAAGAGATTTGGTAAAGACTCTCAGAGCTGTAGAAAGACAAAAAGGCAAATAAAAAAAACGATAATGTGAGGAGGAAACAGAGAAATATAAACATTTCCAGGAGAAAGGGTAAATAGCAATGTGAAGGCAGACCTCCTTCAGATGTAGCGACACCATGATGGCCTGAAGAAACAACAAAGGAAAGACAGACTGGGGAGGCAACATCTTGAAAGAGGGAACTTTTAGAAATCTGTTGAAAAAGAAGAGATCACAAATGGGCCTCCAAGAACCCTATTTCCTAGGAACATCCTGCAATAAAACCCTTTGCTCTGCTGAAAGTGTGGAAGTGGTTGAATGGTTCAGTGCATGAAAAGGTCTTGAAGAATTGAAGGAAAATGAGGAATATTGCAAAGAGAAGGTTGGGGAATGAGTGAGGAGGGAGGAAGGGATTTCCATAACATCAAATATGAAAACCATCCAGGAAGCTGTGGAGATTTGTTGTCAAACTGTAAAAGACAGAGTCAATTTGAGTGAAAGAGGAATGTGGCTGAGGAACAGATGTGGTTAAATATCAAATAAAGGAGGATTTGTGTGGAAAATAAGGCTTTTGACTCTTAATATCGTGAGAATGCTAATCAGGAAAATCATCCATCTTGAAAGATCTCTTACCTTTGTGAGGCTGTCTTTTGCCTACACACAAGGAAGATTTAAATGGGTGTCCTGAAGGATCTTTTTCCTTATCCTGCCAAGTCTTGAAGACCTCAGCAGCTGCAGCATCAGAGCCAAACAGATTCTGATTGTCTAAGGGAGAATGCATTAACTTGGCCTTAATGTCTTCAGGGAATGATTGTAATCTCAGTCAGGAATAGATCCGCCTAACAAACCCTGATGCAGCCGCCCTAGAAGAGGCAACAGCAGCATCATAACTGCATTTTATAGAGTGATACGCTACCTAGGAAGTAGAGTTCAGAAGGGAAATGGCAAAGTGTTAGCTTCAGAATCATTCATATCATAAGTTCATAGGTACATATTAGGGTAGATACCCATGCTGGCCATTTTAAGGCTAGCCAATTTTCCTCAGTGAGAATTAAACCTTGTATCTCTTGTCTGTCAGGTAAGTATCTTAACCATTATGTCAGCCACCAAAGACCTTCATATCAGACTGATCACATCCATGTTTAGAAAGAAAAGCCAGCACATACCTTGCCATATGGGTCTGGTAGTTTATGGACCTGAAAGCTAATCTTGCAGATGTATAAACTTGTTTCCCATACCTGTCCATAGCCCTACTTTCCTTGTAAGAGGGTAAACGTTTGTAGAAGACAGTAACTTAGAAGGCTTATTAGTAGAAAGAGAAATCACTGCATATTTAGAAGAAGGGCTTTTATACAACAGCTTTTGAGCCTCAGGCACTTTATAGAACCTACCAGATTTCTTTGGAGCAGGAGGCTGGAAGTCAGGAGGCTGGGAAGTAGAGGAAAAAGTGTCTAAGAGGGCATCCAACACTGGAGGGACTGCAGAAGGCTGGGGTGAGTCAATCTGCAAGAGGTCATAGTACCTCTTCTAGTGATCAAAAATTTGGGAAGTGCTCCACTTAAAATGTTCCATCATGTGAACAATAATTCCACACTTGGGGAATCAGGAAAAAGGAAATAGTCTTCTTCAGACCCAAGTCAAGAGGAGAACTGATCTGAAAAGAGTAGGCCAAGGACTCTTCCCCAAGCATCCAGCTCCCCATCCTCTTCAGAGGAATCAGAATACAGAGGGCGTTTAGAAGGGGTAGAAGACCATGGAACAGAGGAAGGAATGGACAGTCCCTGAGGAGGCTTCAAAGCTATAAGGCTTTGAAAAGACTCTGAGTGAAGTCCTGCCATTCTTTGTGTGGGTCCTTAGCCATATAATTCACGTCTGTTTTTTTGTACTTTTTTTTAAAGGAACATGAACCTTGACAAACTGTTGGGGTTCAGACCCCTGCCTGACTTCAGTAATAAAACCAGGAACTTTTTGACCTAAGAAAAATCCTAGGAATCCCTGTTGGCCTCCCAAATAATCAGCTGCTTTTTCTCATCCTTATCTGCATCAGATGTAGGAACAACCTCAGCAGACATGCATGTAGGCAGCCCTGTGTTAGTCTCCAACTGGGTTGTGATAGAGGAGCTGGCTTCAAAACTTGACGGTCCTCAGGTTCTTCATCCTAACCAACAGAGATGTATGAAAGAAACAGGACAGCAGAAGTCAAAATACATGTCTTTTTAGACTTTTTCTTAAGTGGTGGCCAAATGTCAGTGCAGATTCAGAAGCCATGGTTCGCTAAGCTATAGCTTCAACTGTTGGTTTTCTAAATCAATGGAAAGGGAAGAGAAATGGCTATGCAGGGTCTTTGGTACAAATGCATGACAAATTTCATAACTGAGTATAGTTATGGGTAGTACCTAGACAAAAAGAAGGCACTTCTCTTGTCTATCTTTATGGGAGATCTGTCTCCTATATTTCCACTTGCTGGATGACATATCAATGGATAGCCAAAGGAAAAAAGGAAGAAAGCGATCCCAATGGGGTACTTATTTTTCAAAGGCTCAGTAGCTGAGGCAATGTGACAAGTGACTTTCAAACCAAATTCAAAAGTAGTGTTTGGACTGGTAGTAAAGAAGTTCAGTTTCATATCTTTGGAACTGCTTCTTTAATATTGCTTAGTTTTGCTTTCTCCTTTGCATAAATATTGGACCGTACCAGATCTCTTTTCCTTTCCCACTTCCATGCTCCTTCTTCAGATACCTCCCCTCCACTTGCTGCTCCTTAATCTGGGGATTCATTGCTCCATCATGCTGAGACATTATCTGTGCTGGATTTTCTACACTAAATCCTTCACTTCACACTAACCCATGACTTCAGTTTCTCTTTTTAACGTTTACATAACTAATCATCTGTTGTATGTTTCCTCCTTGTTTTCTTAATTCTTGTATTGTGAAATTTTCCATATACAGATGCCTTTGCTTGTATTTCTCTTGAAATATCTTTGGAGTTGCTATTTTGTATTGATTGGCTTTCTTCTTTGCATAAATACTGCACCATATCAGATCTCTTTTTCTTTCCCATGTCAGTGTTTCTTTTTTAAAAGTTTCAAAAATCTCTTGTGTTTTTTTCTTTATATTTTTTTACATTTTTTCTGTCACTTTTTTCTTTCTTCTGTTAGAATCTTCCATGCAGCAGATAAGAGAACATATTCTCTTCTGTCTCCTCCTTGCCAAGCTGAATTAAGCAGAACAAGGGAAAGACCACTTTCTCCTGAATGGAGCAATTGCTAATTGTTAGAATGCCTCACCAGGAAGATCCTGACTGGAAACAGAGTTTAAATTCTTAGTTCTGGGAGAGGACTGCAGAACCAGCTAAGAGAGTCTACCAACATGTTCATTTCTCAGGGGATGTCAACAATACAGAGATACAGAAGCTCTGGTCTATGGCCAGTTCAAGATGAACAGGGAGCTAAAACTTGCTCCTCCATCCTGCAGTGAATACCACATGACAGACTAGTTGACTGTCACCATGAATAGCGGCTCTGGAAGCAGGTATTGTCTCAATGCGCTCAAAGTCAACAATTCAGCTCTGATCTCCAACTAGCTGATATGGATCCCCTTCTTGGGGATGATTACAGTTCTTGTACCGTCTCTTAAGTAAGTTCTCCACTACAAATATGAAACTTTCAGCCATAGGAAAAGAAGACCCACCATTCCAGGGTACAGCAACAATGGTCTGAAACCAGCCATATATTTGTGAGAATGCAGTGGTTCCAAAGCCAATGACATTTCATAGTCCACTGTCTTATCCACATCTTCAGATATCCAAATGGCACTATGATGATTGTGTTTGCCATCAGCTCACCAGACAGAGCAGAGTTCTTTCCTGGAACCTGCACTGGACCTTCATCCAGAAAGTTATGGCCATGACTTCCTGAGCCCTGTCCAGTGTCAGGTACAACTCCATCCTGATGAAGGGCTTGCTCTGTGACATATTCAAGGAAATTTCCTAGTTTATGATGAACCCCCTTGGGACTCCATCCATTTTAGCACCAAAACTGAGGCTGCTTCCAAAAACTCTAGAAATGGCGCTTTTTCAGGGTCCGTCATCCAGGTGAGGGAGGACCGGGGTAATCTACATTTGTAAAACTTTGTTTGTGATATCCAACACTTTAGTAAATGCTCTGGGTGAGGAAAATAGCCAAATTAATTCATTTTGTGCTGTAAGTGATGTCTGCTCATAGCAATCTGGAAGAGTCTCCTATATGGAGTCTGGATGCTTATATACCAGAAGGTATTGCTCTTGTCATGTGATACTATCCAGCCACCAGGCAGGAGCAAGGACATAATCTGGAAGTACACATGCCAGATGAACTGGTTGAATTCAGGAGGACCAGAATGGGTTGAAAGCTGTCTATCTCCTGTGGGTCCAAGCAGAAGAGACAAGAACCATCCCCCCTTATCTGGGACAGCCTTTGTGTCCAATTGAGCAGTACATCTTTGGACACTCCAAAGATTATTGTTGGGCAGTCTCATGAGCTTAGGGTGTGCCTTTATGTAACCATGTCTGAGACATCCTGGCACCTTACTATTGTTCTCTGAACTGGCCCAAACTCATAGAATATCCATTCCATGGAGAACACCACACCATGGTCCAGATTACTGTGTTATTACTACGTAAGTCAGTGTTCTGGTAAGTATCACTGAGACCAGAGGCAATAATGCTGCCTGTCACTTGAAGATCTTCTTCAGATGTCAAGGAGAGCACATCCTGTTCTTGGACTGGGCTAGTATAGAAAAGGAAGTAAATTACATAGATTGCTGGGTGTAGCACATAGAGGCATTCCACAGAGATAATGACCGATTTCCTGTTCAGCAGGTCATCAATGAAGTCCTAGGTATTCTAACCAGATAGCCTATCCTTCATAAACTGGGCATCCAGAAGCTTGTTTTTCAGTTCTTCCTTAATGGAGGAAAGCATCTGTCATGCCATTGTTTGTAGTCACATTTACAAGCATGTGGCATTGAACAAAGTATCAACATAGTCAAACATGGTATCCCACCAAGGAAGCTGAAGACAAGGCTTCATGAAAGTCGTCTGTATAACAGACCCTGAACAATCCTCCAGCCTGTACAGGGCCTGCCAAACCTGGCTGTTCTGGCACAGTGAGAGATGAAGTGAACAAATTTTATTTCCTAAGCCCCAATATGGGTGAGGAATTTACATTCTTGCTATACCTGTCCAAAACCATGTGGTCCTTAACTGCAAGATGGAGGAATGATGTGCATTCTGAGACATATGCTAGACCAAGGAAATCACACATCCATCAACAGTGATTTGTTTAGATCATCTGTCTACTTTGGTCATAGCATGTTGGCGATGGCATCCCTCTTGACCAGCTACAGGGAAGGGATGACCAGAGATCCTGAAGTTTCTTCCTCAAAACCTCCACAAGATGCTTTTGGGGATAGGGAACTGGGACAACAGGGTTAATGTCCTCTTCATAAGCCTGAGATCATCCCTGTAGTGGAGGCCATCAAAGAAACCTTCAGAAGAAGTTGGTCTTGATATTCTTGTCCATATCAAAAATAGAGACCTCATAGTCCTCAAACTCCTAATCTGAACCAAGAGTTAAGAGAAATAAATCAACAAACCCCTTTTCCCCATTTCTACATGGGGTTAGGGTATTGTGTTAACTGTCACCATCTCTCTATCAATTCAATGCCACTCTCCTGTCTTCCTTGACACTCATGCCTAACTGTCACAGATCATCTCTCACACAATCCATCCACCTCTTTGCTGGATGCCCTCGTTTCCTTATACATTCTTCTGGTCTGTCCCAAATCATCTTCACCAGATTGTCTTCTGTTTTTTCTGCAAATGTGCCTGAACCACCATAATCTGTTCTCTTTGATCAATTGGAGACACATTGGCTTCTGCTCTTATGTCCTGATTTCTTCATTTGTCCCACAGTGTGCATCCTACCACCCTTCTCAGGCACTTCATTTCCATCACCTCTAGCTTTCTCATCTGCTATGTCTTTACTGCCCAGGTTTCTGTGCCATAATGTAGTACTGGTTGCACCACTGCTTTGTGCACCTTACTTTTCAGCTTCTTTATGATTCTTCTGTCATATACTGAACCTGACACTCTATGCCAGTTGGCTACAAACCTTCTCATTCTAGATTTAGCCTCTTCATTCAGACTTCCCTTCTCCTCAACCATCCCTCCCAGATACTTGAAGCTATTAACCTGTTCCACTATCTTCTCTTTTATCTCAATTCTCATCTTCTTTTGATTTCCCCAATTTACTGCATTACCACTGTATTATCTTTAGTTAGTCAAAGGAAATCAATGACCCTTGTTATATGCAGGTTTGACCTTGTGCACAGACAAGCAAGTGACAAGCTGGCAATGAGTGTTAGAAGTGCAGGAACAAGTAATGAAGCACAAATCACATAAAGGTGAGGTTGTAAGCTTCAGACAACGTTCCCTAGTGCTGCATTTCTTCATGCATGTCTCAAGCTCTAACCAGTCATCAAACCAATGCTGACATCTAATCTCTGAAGCTCAAGCCTCAGTGAGGACCATCACAAGGATTCTCTTCAACTGAAGCCTGATGACCCATGTGGACCTTTGGATAGTCTGAGGAAGATAGTCACATTTCCCAAGGACTCCTAATCCATGACTAGATGACTCAAGGCACCTATCACTGGCTATTTGACCAAGGGTCTCAGCTGATTATGCAAAGATAAGGTGATATTACTACCTCAGAATGTACACCCTAGGGTGGGAGCTGGAAGTGAGCTCCTCTTATCTCCATGTTCACTAATCAAGGGTGAGTGCACTACCATCTCAGATGGACAGTAAATTTAGCCGGTTAGTTCTGGTACAAAACTGCCATCAATGTGCTTGTCATTAGGAAGTTATCTAGTAATTACCTGAAGCTGCAAGAAGGACCCTCCCATAAAAAGCTATGAAATGCCACTATCTTGGTAGAAGAGAATAAATGCCCTTCTTCAATACTGAACTGCTAAGCTGAACCAGTGGTGCTTGCAACTGTTTTTAACACTGAGTTCTTTGTCCATCACAATAAAAGCAGGGGTATATATTACCTTGTCGAAAGACGTTTTCACCAAACACCTTTTCGTCAACACATAAACAGTGAACTTATAAAACTATGAATGGCTACTTCTGTGAAATTTTTCCCGGGGGAAAAATGCTTGGCCGTCGTCAGGAATTTGTCCTTTTCTCCACTGTAGTGCAATCTTGGGGTTGGTATATTTAGTTTGGGGGGGGTGAAGCACCCCACTTCGCAGTGTCTGACAGTTTGTTTGGTTTTTGGTTGGCCAAGTGATTTTTTCCCTAGGTAAAAATTTGCTGAAGTGGCCTTTCAGAGTTTTGGGAGTTCCCTGTTTATGTGTTGACGAAAAGGCGTTCGATGAGCATGTCTTTCAACAAGGTAATATAGACCCTTAAAGGCAGTACTAGTGCTGGTCTTAATTATTAATCTGATGGTCACAAGGACACATTATAATAGCATTTAAGCATATGAATGCAGAAATGTATGAATAATAGCAAGACTCAAGTTTTAAACTGTTTAAGCAACAAACAAGTACAGCCAGGCTGTGCAGTCAGGAGCACTTATGAGCCAGCAAGTTATATCAACCAATTCAATTAGCTGAGTTTTTCTGAAAAGTAGACTTTGCTGAATTAAAAAAAAACAATATATTGAATTGTGACTGGTAAAATATTTATCAACCTAGGATCAATCAGTGAGGTCTACTGGCCCACATTGACTATAAGTTGTTTGATTCACTCTGCATTAGGTGTGCATAAAGTCTTTGTATTTTATCTTGTCCTTATAGTCTGGATTATAGCTGTAAAGAATTGACTAGATTAGGCTTCTTACCTATGAGGAATGGAGAAAAAGTGTTTTGGTACCGATTTTTAAGAATAAGGGTGATGTGTAGAGCGGTAGTAACTACAGAGGGATTAAACTGATCAGTCACAACATGAAGTTATGGGAAAGAGTAGTGGAAGCTTGGTTAAGAAGGAAGGTGATGATTAGTGATCAGCAGTATGGTTTCATGCCAGGAAAGAGCACTACAGATGCAATGTTTGCTCTGAGGGTGTTGATGGAGAAGTACAGAGAAGGTCATAAGGAGTTGCATTGTGTCTTTGTGGACTTAGAGAAAGCATATGACAGGGTGCTTAGAGAGGAGTTGTGGTATTGTATGAGGAAGTCTGGAGTGTCAGAGAAGTATGTAAGCATGGTACAGGATATGTATGAGGATAGTGTGACAGCGGCGAGGTCTGTGGTGGGAGTGATGGATGAGTTTAAGGTGGAAGTGGGATTACATCAAGGATCAGCTCTGAGCCCTTTCTTATTTGCAATGGTGATGGACAGGTTGACAGATGAGATCAGACAGGAGTCCCCGTGGACTATAATGTTTGAAGATGTCATTGTGATCTGTAGTGAGAATAGGGAACAGGTGGAGGAGACCGTGGAGAGGTGGAGATATGCTCTAGAGAGGAGAGGAATGAAGGTCAGTAGGACTAAGACAGAATATATGTGTATGAATGAGAGGGCGGATAGAGGAATGGTGAGGATGCAGGGAGTAGAGGTAGCAAAGGTGGATGAGTTTAAATACTTGGAATCAACAGTTCAGAGAAATGGTGAGTGTGGAAGAGAGGTGAAGAAGAGAGTACAGGCAGGATGAAGTGGGTGGAGAAGAGTGTCAGGAGTGATTTGTGACAGATGAGTACCAGTAAGAGTGAAAGGGAAGGTCTACAAGAAGGTAGTGAGACCAACTATGTTATATGGGTTGGAGACAGTGGCATTGACAAAAAGGCAGGAGTCAGAGTTGGACGTGGCAGAGTTGAAGATGTTAAAATTTGCACTGGGTGTGTCGAGGGTGGACTGGATTAGGAATAAGTATATTAGAGGGTCAGCCCAGGTTGGAAGGTTTGGAGACAAAGCCAGGGAGGCAAGATTACATTGGTTTGGACATGTGCTGAGGAGGGATGCTGAGTATATTGGGAAAAAGATGCTAAGGATGAAGCTGCCAGGTAACAGAAAAAGAGGAAGGCCTAAGATGAGGTTTATGGATGTGGTAAGAGAGGACATTCAGGTGGTTGGTGTGACAGAGCAAGATGCAAAGGACAGGAAGAAATTAAAACAGATGATCTGCTGTGGCGGCCCCTAATGGGAGCAACCGAAAGCAAAAGAAAGAAAGGCTTCTTCCCCATTTATTAAACAAGAGCTGCATAAACCAAGCAGAAGGCATGCATTTTAAATCTGTTGGTCATCAAAGGGGCAGCCTAACATATCTTATTTATTTGCAGGTTAAGTAGACATTTATATTAACAACAACCTAGTTGCTAATAGGTATGCTTAGGATTCAGCAGTTTTCTATTACAGACATATGTAGCAAAGTATTGAGTTGTGTGAAAGATGGAATGTGTGAGTAATATCCATCAAATCAGCCTGTTGACTGTGCTGTTGTTGACCTCAGAGAAAGCAGACAGTATAGACTTACCTACTGTGGGTAGAGGCAATTCACAAGGTTCTGCCACAGAGGTCCCCTCATAGTGAATTCCTGGAAGTGTTGCTTTCTGCATAGGGAATGTAGGAGCCCAGTAAAGGAATCTATATACACCAGCTGAACAGTGGGTATGAGGGAGCATGCGTCTACCCAAGGATTGGTATGGCATCATCCGCAGTGTACTAGCCAGACAACACAGGAAAGGTATAACCACATCAGAAAAAAAAAAATTCTACATTGGCCGATGGGCCACGAATCCTCAAATGCCCTTCTTACTGCCATTTTCTGTACCAGTCAGGACATGGGATGAATGGATCAGTATTGTGGAGGAAAGAAAGATGGTAGCTGTGTGTATAAAATATTTAAACAGCTTGTTCATATATAATAAATTATAAGGATGCAACATCAGCTCATCCTGGCCTAGTCTTCCTGTGTCTTAAACAGAGGCAATCATGCTGTGGGTTATATTTGCATATAAGCTAATAAAACATTGTAAAATTTAATTTGCAGTATTATAACAGAGACACAAGTACAACATTTAATCTGATAAATGTATTGCTTTACATTCCTGAATGTTTTATATTCTGTATTTAATGTTATTGATTTTAATTTAAATAATGAAATATTTTTCTTGTTTTTCTTTGTCTGTCTTACAACTAAACAAACAGCACTTGGTCCAGACTCATGCTGCACCTGTCAACAAGTTTAATACCCAATATGAATCATTTCTGAGCTCTTCCTTTTTACAGGGCCTTGTCTTCTCTAAGCTGCAAATGATTTCCCAATTGCGTGATTTCCTGATCGTGTTGGAGTTGGCTGAATTTGTTCCCTTCACAAATGGGCTTTACATTGTGCTCTGCTTTCTACTCTGCAGAATCAGCCTGATTTCCATTTGTTTAAAAAAGGGAGGAAGAGCGGTATCATTACCCTCTGGACCACAATGCCAAGCAGTACTATTACGACCCTACAACATTGTTGTAGGACTAATACTTCTATCAGCATATTTAGTCAAGATTTAACATCTGAAGCAGCTCGATGATTTCCATTATGTAAATATGCGGTTCCATAATTTTAGCTGTAATTCAATCGATATACTAGCATTTTTAGGAAATGAAAGCCTGATTTCAAGTAGCCACTGTGCCTACTTAAAGTGTATTATTTGTATTTCTAGGTACATTGTAGCAGCTGATGGGTTAAGTACCATGATGTATTTAATCTTTTTCCATCCACATTTATTTAGGTTGTTTGATAATAAAAAGCTTTGCAAACCATCAGTAACATCACCATAGGGATACCATAAACTATGCCCCTAGACTTTAATGGACCATCATAGTGCATCTAAGGTGGTGTGTCCATTCACATATTTCACGCTTTCCTTGTGCTGGTGTCTCTGAGGTTAAAGTTTAAATTTAGTTCTGGATGATAGGCTCATAGTTTAGCAGTATTTTCAAACTATTTTCCCATGCCTGGCAGCCACAATTTTTTAATGACCTTCATTGAATTATTTTATTTAAATGCAGTGGTGCAACGGTTAGCATTGTCACCTCACAGCAAGAGGTTTGCGTTGATTTCCTGCAAGTTGTCCGGTTTCCTCCCACATTCCAAAGACATGAATCTGGAATGTTTCTCCCTGGGCCTTCAATGAAAATGGACTCTGTCCCAGTCAGATTTTCCTGCTAAACAAATGTTAAATAAGTAATTATCACTTGTGACATAGGAAAACTTACATTTATATAAAAGTAATCAAACCATATTACAAGTTCGCATTTACAAACTTTATACATAACATATATTGTTGTATACCATACAATCAAAACAACATTACATTAATTGTTTAATTCCTGTCTTCAGTTAAACTTCATCTTCATTTCTCTTCCAAAACATTTTTCTGCATGTATTGTTTCCATTTGTTTTTTATGTAATGAATTCCTACCCTTTTCTAAAGCTTCAACTTCCTGTTCTTTTTTCTCTGTTACAATATTCACTACTTCAGGTATAGTTGGTTTAAAGCACAAAGTCACCAAACTGATACAAAAAACACACAAGGCTGAAGTCCAAGCACCTCTGGAACAATGGTCAAAAGTTCAAATGAGAGGAACCACAAGTTGAGAAATATAAAAACACCAAGTATTTAATGATTCAAGTAGCATATATTGTTTAGACTTTGGTTTGTATTTTCTAGTAATTGCTTTTCTGGCAGCCACCATAATTAAACTTAACAAAGCCTTATATATCTAATCAATTCAGATCCTGTATCTCAGTTAAAAAATCATTTATTTACTTGCACTCATTTGCTCGCCCAGTATTCCTGATAGAGTACTCTGAAATGAATTTCTAAAGTTGGCCAACTCATTACACTCTTAGAATATATGCTCTCAGCTATGTTTCTTCCCCATTATACCGCCAACATTTGCCATCTACCCGTGGAGAAATTCTTTAGAGTCTGCTTGGGGAATAAAAGTATCTCTGCAAACACTTCCATTCCAAAATACTAAATCTTCAAGATTTTGTTCCATATTACATCTTCCCATTGTTTCTTTATGAACTGCTTATTTGCTCTCTTTCAAATCATTCCTGGCCTCCTCTGACTGATCCCTATGGTTATTGTACAATATTTTAAATGCCCTACTAATTATCCCCCTTTTTAACTGCAGCTTCTGTTCTGCATTTAGCTAAAGACTCAACCAGTGCAGGTCTTTCATTTAGGATTCCTTTATCCCTTTCTCGTTGTCTATACTCTGATATCGATCCCTAATAGAGAAGGTAATCTCTAGCCTGCAATGAGAATGTTTTCTTGGCCTGTTCCCATTCTATTACCTTTCCCTCTCTAATTATTTGTTCCTAGTATCTTGGTTCCTTTGCCAGCTTCCTACAGTAAATTCTAGCCCCTTACATATTCTCTGTAACTCTAATTGCAATCATCCCTATTAGGAGAATCTCCTTTCTCCATTCCCACGTTGGTTTGGTTCTTAGTATACTTTCTGCTACTTTATGAATATAACATTCTGTATGACTGATATTCTCCTTAAAGATCAGCATCCAAAATCCCAGTCTTTCCTTATTTATTATTTGAATTACCCCACTGCTTCATCATCATCCCTCCCCATTTTGAACTCTAGCTTTCAGCTTTTGTTATGTATAAGAACATTAAATGTGTAGGTCTAAAATATCCCTTCAGATCATGTAATCCTAAACCTCCTTGTTCTATTGGAAGGATTAGTTTACCCCACTTGATTCTTGCCCTCATCCACTCTCAGATAATATCCTCCAACTCTTTATTAATTACTATCCACAACTTCTCCTAAGGGTAGTGTGACAGCGGTGAGATCTGCAGTGGGAGTGACAGATGCTTTAAGGTGGAGGTGGGATTACATCAAGGATCAGCTCTGAGCCCTTTCTTATTTGCACTGGTGATGGACAGGTTGACAGACGAGATCAGACAGGAGTCCCCATGGACTATGGTGTTTGTAGATGACATTGTGATACGTAGTGAGAGTAGGGAACAGGTTGAGGAGATCCTGGAGAGGTGGAGATATGCTCTAAAGAGGAGAGGAGAGAAATGAAGGTCAAATGGACTAAGACAGAATATATGTGTGTGAATGAAAGGGAGGATAGAGGAATGGTGAGGATGCAGGGAGTAGAGTTGGCGAAGGTGGATGAGTTTAAATACTTGGTATCAACAGTTCAGAGTAATGGCGAGTGTGGAAGAGAGGGGAAGAAGAGAGTACAGGCAGGGTAGAATAGGTGGAGAAGAGTGTCAGGAGTGATTTGTGACAGACGAGTACCAGTAAGAGAGAAAAGGAAGGTCTACAAAAGGGTAGTGAAACCAGCTATGTTATATGAGTTGGAGGCAGTGGCATTGACAAAAAGGCAGGAGTCAGAGCTGGATGTGGCAGAGTTAAAGATGTTAAGATTTGCACTGGGTGTGATGAGGGTAGTCAGGATTAGGAATAAGTATATTAGAGGGTCAGCCCAGGTTGGACAGTTTGGAGACAAAGCCAGAGAGGTGAGATTGCATTGGTTTGGACATTTGCTGAGGAGGGATGCCTGGTATATTGGGAAAAGGATGCTAAGGATGAAGCTGCCAGGTAAGAGGAAAAGAGGAAGGCCTAAGATAAGGTTTATGGATGTGGTTAGAGTGGACATGCAGGTGGTTGGTGTGACAGAGCAAGATGCAGAGGACAGGAAGAAATGGAAACAGGTGATCCGCTGTGGCGACCCCCTAACCGGGAAAAGCTGAAAGAAGAAGGACTTTTCCTATAGTTGCTAAGAATATGTCTGACCTGTGTATAAAACTAAAGGAACTTAAAATATTTTTAATGGTTGCATCTTGCTATGCATATCCATAGACAAGAGCTTCCAGTTTCTCAGTTTTTGTATTATCTTTTGTTAAGACTCTTCCCCAATATCTTTAGCTGCCATAACAGAATCCTTTTTAATCTATACTTCTAAACACTTCATGGGTATTGGTGAACTAATGTGTGTGTGGGTTAATAATTTACAGCTATAGCCTTAGTTTTATCTTCATTAATTTTATATCCTGAAAAAACCTGGAACTGTTTCAAAATGTTTCACAAGACTGAAATGTCCTTTTCTGGTTTCTTCAGGTATAAAATAATATCATCTGCAAATAAAGCCAACTTTTCTTGAACACCATACCAATTATATCATTGAATTTCTGAGTCCCTTATTTTCTTTGCCAATGGTTCTAAATATAATGCAAATAACAAAGGGGAAGGAAGACACCCTGGCTAGTTCCTCTGTTCACACACAACATATCAGAGAGGAACCCTCACACATTACGTTTTGCCTCTGATCCCTTACATATCCTTCTAACTGACCTTATTATTGTATCAGAAAATGTAAATTCTTCCATTGCCCTACTCATAAAATCCCAGCTTAATCTGCATCATGACCCACCAAAAACAGCTCTATTTTCTTAAATTCTGCTTCCCTAAGGATCATCATTGTTCTGTTAATGCTGTTAAATGTTTGCTTTACATCCACAAAACCACATTGTTCCTTATCTATCAGTTCAGGCATCACATTTTCCATTATTCTAGCCATTATAGATATAAATGCAGTATAATCATGATTTAAAAATGAAATATGCCTATATGAAGCTGAATCTGATGAGTCTTTGCCATCTTTAGATATTACATCTGCCACAGCTTTTTTCCAGGATGTTGGTGCCTCCCCTCTTTTTAAAATACTGCTAAATAAAACCTGTCTGGATCTTTATCACTTTCTTCTCTTCTAGCTTCCAAACTTCCACTGGAATACCATCTATTAATGTAAACTTTCTTGCTGAGTGGTTATACATCATCAGTTTTATCTCATCTCCTCCTATCAAACTGTTAATTGTTGAACTTTATGTACCCTTAACCTTGGCATATTTAAGTCTTCCATAAATATTTCCATCTGTGCTCTTTCTTGATTCCCCAGATCTCTGCTTTATACAAATTTTCATAAAGTTTCTGACATATCTCAAATACCTCTACAAGATATCTGGTTATCTTTCATGTTATAAGCTCCCTAAAATTGGCAACAACCATTTCTACTTTATTTTGCCTAAATCATTGTGCCAAAAGTTTTTGTGCTGTGGAGTTATTATCAAAAAGCAGTTGCTTAACAGCAATCTTTCTAAACTCATGCATATCATCCAGGTATTCCATTATTTTCTCTTTAGCACTCCAGCTGCACCTCTTCTTGTTCTGTGAGATTGCCTTATTCTATAATACTTTAACCTGTGTCAGCCCTTCTAAATAATTCATATTACTTCTCAACCAGATCTCTTTTTCTTTTATTTCCACCCTGTTTTTAAACTCAACTGTCATTTTATGCCCCTTACTAGCTATAACTTCAGGAATACTTTCTATGTTCCCTAATAATAACCAGTGTCTCATCTTTACTTCATTATCCTGCATTTTATCCCAAATATATCCTCATTGTTGCAAATCAAATTGCAGTCTTCATCTATAAGTAATATTGCTCCCACCTACAAGTAATATTGCCTGCTGAAAGCTGGTTATTTCTCCCAAAAAGTTTTAAGCCCCATAATAGCAGTTTTAAGCAGAATATAAACACTTGCCAGTGCAATCCTCATTGCTTGCCAGTAGACCCTTACTACCACAAATCATGGATTATTATCTTTTATTCCTCTTATACCACTATTGTGGACCTCTAGCAATTAATATAAGTACTCCTCTTTTCTTTTGTCCCTGCTATTCTGCTGAATATACATCTTGAAATCCTTTCTTTATCAAATTCATATGCTTAGATCTTTCCAAATGTGACTTTTGTATCATTACATTTTGCACTTTGCATTTCTTAATGTAATCATTCTTTCCTTTCTGTCTACACCTGTCAGATCAGTCACATTCCAAGATAATATGGAAAGTGGTGCCTTTATGGTAGGAAGTCATTATTGCCACCTATTATCTATGGCAGCTTTTTTAAATGTCTGTTTCCAGTTTTTGTGATAAAAGTGCCACTAATGTTTGGCAGATTAACCCTTTATATAGTTTTTTTTTTCTTATCAACATTGGAACCTATGTCACATTTTATAAGACTTTTTGCTTTAATTAAAATGCTCAAACAAAACACACACACACACCCCAGAACACCTCCATAACCTGTTAACTTAAAACAAACACACATAACTAGTACATCTTCAAATAATGCTGAACCACCCTTGTAGGAACATTTGTCTCAAATAGACAGCTACTAACACAGGCATTAATTAACCTGAAATTCAGGTTATCCATGAGTATGCATGTTATTGCCTGTGCATCTACTTACACTAATTGGTATCTTTTCTTTTCATTATTATACTCCTCCCAGATGTTAAAACAACTTGCATGCTTTCAGAAAACATTAACTTTTTGCCTTGAAGAAACCAGTGTTATGGCTTTTTATAGCCTTATTTTCTGCTTGTCTCCATATAAACTTAAGAGAAAGGAAACAAATGTAGTCCTCTGCTGCAGCCTGAAAGACAAACTGAAACATTTATTGCTAGAAGAAAAAAAATCATTATATTCAGTGTTCTCATATTTACTTGTTTCCACTAAAATGTTTTATTAGATTAAGCCAAGGGTTTTAATTGAGATATTTACCTATGCTAAAGTAAGAGAAAACATATCAGCTCTATGTATGTTATGATATGTATACTTTTGCACCCCATTCCCCACCTCAACAACCCAACTTTACAGCCTTTTAACTTAAACATGTTTTTGCCTAGCCTTTCATCTCTCAATTCTTAATACTAAAAAAGAAGAAAAATACATATGTTTACATTAGTAACATTATCACATACAAGAAAAACTAAAATACTTTACTACAAAACATGCAATTTATATTGTGAAACGGGTCTACTTTAATTTACCGAAATCGCAGTTGACCGACACGCGGAAGAGGGAGATGAAATGACCGACAGGTAAGCTTACCGACAAGGTGATGTGCCGAAATCGCAGTTGACCGACACGCGGAAGAGGGAGACGAAATGACCGACAGGTAAGTTTACCGGAAAGGTGATGTGCCGACAGGGGATAGAGCGACTAGGGTAACGTGTGAGCGCATCTCGGTAAGTGTGCGATCGTGATGGAGTTAGGAGCAGTAAGGTAAGTGTGCGTTGTTGTGGGATTCTGGGTTAGGGTGTGGGATAGGTGAGTGTGTGGTAGTGTCGGAGGTAGGGAGGTAGGGTTCGGGTAAGGTAAGTGTGTGATAGTGACGGAGTTTAGTTTAGGGTGGGTTAAGTGAGTTAGGGTTAGGGTGCAGGTAGGGTGAGTGTGCGATAGTGTCGGACCTTAGGGTTAGGGGTGGGTTAAGTGAGTTAGGGTTAGGGTTAGGGTGCAGGTAGGGTAAGTGTGCGGTAGTGTCGGACCTTAGGGTTAGTGGGTAAGTGAGTTAGGTTTAGGGTGCAGGTAGGGTAAGTGCGTAGTGTCGGACCTTAGGGTTAGGGGTGGGTAAGTGAGTTAGGGTTAGGGTGCAGGTAGGGTGAGTGTGCGGTAGTGTCGGACCTTAGGGTTAGGGTTTGGGTTAGGGCTAGTGGATATGTGATGTAGTGTAATGTGTTGTTTACGTTTAGTGTGTCGGTGTAATGGTGTTCGGTGTTTTGCGTTGTTGGTATTGTGTGTTGTCGGTTATCTGGTGTCGGTGGTTTGTGTGTCGGTGAACTGGCATGTCGGTGTTATAAAGTAGACCCTGTGAAACGTTTCATAGAAATACTGTTTAGAACAGAAATTGTTTTTTTTACAGTTACCCTTTTCTTCCTGTTGCCCTGCCCTCAGTGTAATGACATGAAGTGAGGCAAATATTTTTCAGTTCCCCACAAGTTAAACAAAGTCACCAATGTCCACTCTTTCTACTTTTTCTTATACAGCCAAATTTTACAAATGTGATTGATGGTTTCCAGTCTCACATTTCTGCACAAATGTCTGTGTTGCTAGACTTTTTCTCCATCTTCTAACCTAACTCCAGATTCTAGTTCAAGGTACTCCTGATTCTTCTTGTCAACTCCTGCACTTTTATCAGTCTCTCAAGCATTTTCCTTTGGAAAAGTGGAAAACGTTTCACTGATAGAGTCATTCCATGTGTTTTATTATCAGAAGAAAAAGAAAAAGAGTCACCTTCTACTTAATGGCTCACTTTTTGTTGGATAGACTTTTGTATTTCCTTTTTAAACTGTTCTGATTCAAAAAATGACTTTGATAATCCAGTTAAAAAATTTTGAAGATAGTTGATTACAACAGTTGGAATCTCACACCTGCCTCATGATATTCCGTGATTACCAGAATAAAATTGTTTGCCTGATGTATACTAATCATTTTCCACATATACTCTAATGGCTGCAACTTTTAATGCTTTTCCATTTTTCCATAATTTTGACAGAATGAATGCTTTCTACTTGTAGGTTGGCATCTTTATTAATACAGGTATTGGCTGCTTTCTTATGGCCTGATTTGGAGCATGTGCCCTTTCTTTTAGTAGTTCCTGCTGTGGAATACAAATTCAGTTGCTCATTTATGCCTTCATAAAATGAATACACTCTCCTCGTTCTAGCTTCTTTAGTGCAGCAGAAAATCTCATATTTTCCTATGTGATCTGTCCTCTAATTCTACCATTTTTAAACATCTCTTCTTGGGCAGTCTCATATTTGAACAACCTTCTCTTCATTTTGACCTCTGATTTTTGCAGTTTAATTAGCTCATCTGAATAGCTGTTTAAAGCTTTTTACATTTTTTCAAGCTTTTTTTTATTTATGTTGATAAATTCCTTAGTTTATTTTATTAAGCTCTGAGCACATTGGATTTATTTTTTCCTCTAGATTACTGGAACCCATGTCTTGCACCAAAGATGGAGCTTGAACTACTTTTTGCTGAACAGCTGCAGGACTCTTCACAGTCAGTGCTTTCTCTTCACCTTTTCCAGATGATTTTCTTTCATGCCTTCTTAGTTTCTTCTTTGCTGGCATCCATGCAGTAACTGAATTTTCTAAAAGCAACAAAGCTCATGGCCCTTATGTTTTAGTTTCTTTTTTCACTCTAGGAGAGTTATTGAGCAGCCACAAATATTTAGCAGTATGGAGGAAAAGTTGATTGGCACTTTCTGTACCACATACTCATGTTCTTGGCGTTAGAAAGGGCACTGACGACCTGTTCCCTAGTAAAAGAATGGGGAGTTACATTTGATGGTATTTCCTGTGGGGAGGTTGGGGGGAGGGGTAAAGTTAGAGCTTAATTTGTCTTCCAGTAGGTTTGCTATATCTCTTAGCTCAGTATCGATGCCTCCATTAACAATGAGCACTGCACGCAATTGTATATTGCCTTTGAGGTTGCAGACATTGCTAAAAATGCTTTGTGGTTGTCTTTGGTCTGGGAGGACAAATTTACCTCAAATTTGGCTTTGATAGACTTTTATTTGTCCTCTGAGCTGTTTATTTAGTTTTATGATTCCCTTTATCCTGCTGGGTGTTACACCTCCTAATTTCTGTCATTATTTTCTTCCTTTCATTATAGAGTCTATTGATGCTGGAATTCCACCAGGGTGACTTGTTTTTTGGGTTAGTGGTGTATTTCCTGGTGGGTACAACTGCCTGTATGCAGTTATTAACATACTTGTATAGAGTTTCTGTGAAAAGTTCTACATGGGCAGCAGTGTTCTCAGGGTTTATGGAGGCTTGAAATTTTGACAGATTATCACTTAGTAGTAGGAAATTAGCATTAGAGTAGCTCCATAATATTCCAGGGTTAGCTGGAGTTTTGTATTTTATTTTTTACTTCAAAAAGACTGTTTTGTGGTCTGACCATACCAGAGAGGATATGACAATAGGGGATGTGCAGCACTCTCCCATATTAGTGAGGACAATACCCAGTATGTGTGCACCCATGATCGCTGTATTGACAATCTGGTCCAGGGAGTTTGTGTTTATAAAATCCAGAAGTCTCTGTGCCTGCATGTTTGGTGTCATATTTGATTTCCAGTTAATAGTGGAGTAATTAAATCTTAGCTTGCAATCAGAGGTCAGAATCAAACCTTGTATCTTGCATCTCTGAGGTAAACACCTTAACCATTATTTTTACCCCATCTCCACAGTAGAGGGTTGACTTGCTGGTATCTTTCCCCAAACAGTTACTTTTCTTTGAGGTGACATAATTTACAAGAGTACCATAACAAAGTACAGCTCTATATAAGATGATTGCTTTGTATATCAGCTACAAGATCTCTTTTCAGGCTGAAGTTGCATAATTTCACTTGTTTCATACAGCAGCTAAATTAATGAGTTTTGTGAAGAGGCTACATCCTGGAGACCAAAGCTTCATTCCAATAACTTGTTCCTGCATATTGTTTGACTCTGAATAAGTTACTTGACAAGGTCATAAACCCCATATCTCCACTAGAAAGCAGTTATGCCCATTGGATGTTATAAAGTTAACACCGACCAAATAATTAAATGTGGTAGAATTATAAGCAAAATTTGAACATTTCATCAGAGTTTATCTAGCCCCAGCTATAGATGCAAGCAGCTACCTTCCTTTCTTACTAACCAGTTAATTCCCACATTGTATACGTAAGCTGCCTTTCTGTAATGTAACCTCTTGTTAAATCATTCTACCTCTTGTCAGTGATAACTAGACATACAGACACAGAAGCTTCTTGTCAAGCCAATCTGGAGGCAAAAGCTAAGGAAAAGGTTAATAAACTAATACTTCACCATATTGTAACAACTGGGTATTTGCACTTAGAATTCCTTCAATACAAAGTGAAGAAAGCAGGCAGATACCATGCTCATCTGCTAATGCAGGAAATCTGTGCTAGAAGGCTGTGGGACTGACTTCACACAATCGCTAGAGTTTGTCTCCTTCCCCCTTAGAGAAAGCAAGTTAGTACTCTCCTTGTCCACATTTTATGGGTTTATATCACTTCATTGAAGTATTATTTAATTTAATACCTTTTTGCTGAACCCTTTTCAGCAAAGCTCATGCTTGCTGAAGTCTTCTATTGTCGATTGTCAGTTTATTGAATTGCTTTTGGTGGCCAAAACATGGAACAGAATACCCGCAGTAGCAGGTTCCACCTAATTCCTGCCCACCATTCAACAATTGATGGCATGAATATTCATAGTCTATTTCTAATTTACCCTTTTTATCAACATAGTGAGAGCTTGGAGTTGGTGCATTTAATTTGCAGGGAGTGTGGGGGGGGGGTGAAGCCACCACTTGGGGGGGTGCAGGGGGGCACAGCCCCTTTAGCAAAAGCAAAGGTCTTTCATTAAGTATACTATGTATGTTAAGTGGATTTTAATGTTTTAAATATAAATTTTAAGGTTTGGATAGTTCCACGTTCTGTATTTGCTAACTGACGTTAAATGTTACATACTTTTCCGGTGGCCAACAAAAATCGTTTGATAAAATGTAATTTGCTAAACAGAGTGTTTGACAGATAGGAGTTTTGCTGAAAAGGTTACAACAAACAGGTATTCGATTAAATAATACTTTTTTGAAGTGATATAGACCCACATTTTACTCCCAGCTGGTTGTCTTATAGTCGGCATGTTATATGAACCAATCACTAGCAATGCAGGTAAATATATTAAGTGAACCAAGACAACACCTGGGCATGTTTTTACTGTAAAAATGTTGATGAAGCACAAATTTATGAATCTGCCTTCAACTTTGCAAACAGTTTCAAGACATAGACAGTTTTCAGTTATTCTGATCATAAAAGTATATTACTAGAAGTTACAAAAAACTCCACAAGTAAAAATGACAACTATAATGTTCTTATATTCAAGTGAAATGTGTCTCTGGATGCTAAAAGATGACCATGAAACCACTGTACATATTCACCTCCTTTCATGCAACAATTTAAAGTTAACTCTATGTTTGTTTATGAAATAATGACAGCATCACAATATTTTAATAGCTTGACATTAAATCCTGAATCATAACTAAGTGAAATGTGTGAGCAAACACAGCGAATAACGTAATTTCTAGTATGTTATCCCTTGGTATAAGCTGTGGACACATTGGTGGAAGCATTGAAGTATTAAAGGTTTCAATCACTTTCACAATGTTTTTTTCTATTGATCATCTCACAGGACACTGTTGTAGCCATGGAGGCCCTGGCACAGTACTTTATTATGATACATGGCGGAGATGAAACCAACATGGAAGTTCAACTGAGTTCGCCTGCAAGAAGCTTTAAAAAGACCATCATGGTGACAAAGGCTGGAAGAAGTATACAAGAAGATTTACAGGTAGGAGGTTGTCTTTAATTTGAGTCCTTACAAAGTCCTGTTCACAGTAGGTGATTACATAAATGTGCATCCTGCTGAATTTGACTGATAGCATAGATTTTAAAGCATTATTGCGATTACTGATTTATTTTTTACATGAATGCAGCTCAGTACATAATAAATATATACATGCATACACACACAGTGGCCATTACATTGGAAGTGTTGATTTATCAGTTAACATATTATGACATAACAATGCATCTTCATGAGTCTATTAAGTCTGCATTATAGGTTTTTAGGTCCGTAGGTAATTACTAGGCTAACTGCCCCTGCAGGCCATTTCAAGTCTAGCTAATTTCCCTTTTTGTGCTCAAATTAACCTAGAGATTGGATTTAACCCATCCTATGTTTGCTAATTATATATTAGCCCTAATGAGAATACCATATATAATTTGAGGGGACTCATGCATAAGAGGAAGCATTTAGGAGCTGCCCTACCCATTAGTAGTACAGGGAGCAGTCCTTCATAGAGGCAAGTTGTACTTCAATATTGACAGGGATGAACTTTATTTTATGTGGATGGGGAGTCTGTTCCAAGCACAGCAATATCCTCTGTGAGATATACCTGTCCCTCCAAATCATTCAGTTGATATTGCATAAGACATTCAGATCCCTAGACTGAGCATTTTGGATACCATTTGACTTGCTTCTGTACAATAAATCCATCAGTAATGGGTCAGAGAATGCCTTGTATGCCAGACACAGGTCACCTCTTAGCAGTCTATAAGATACTGAGTATGATAGAGCGTTGATCCAGTCCATGTAGGGCATGTTTAGGCCTTATATCTTAATAAGTTATTTTTATCGGCATTCCAGTTGTTGCATGTGTCTGGACAGATACATGCTGACATGCTGAAGGGGGCATTGTATTCAATAATATAGCAATATCAAATATTTCATTGTTATTTTGATTTTGTTGACAGAACTAAATGTGCTCTCAGACTTTTTTGATGTAGTTGGTAGGAGCAAGAGTCTATATTTTTCATAACAATGATGAGGCATTCCACATAGCAAGAACTGTATTGTTACCTAATGGAGTTATATGCCAGAAATTCTAGAATAGCTTGAACACTTCATGTTTGATTTCTGTGTACTACAAAATCCCTAAAACTATACTGAGGGTGATGAGAAAGCTTACTCATGTAATACTTTGGTCTGACAGGCAGCTTGCATCGTTTGAAAAAAGAGAGATGTTACAACATTTATTTTCTTGGTCTAAATACATCTCCAGTTGAAAATATCCTGACAGTGCTTTGCACAGAAATATTCCAAGGTATAAAGTTAACATTACAAGCATTTAACGTGACTTATATCTTAGTGCTATTGGAGCTGATAGAAGGTACCACTTTTGTCATACACATTCACAAATCCACACACTTACAGAACATTAAAATGTGACAAAATAATCTTACATAAACCATGGCTTTGGAAGCTGGCCATGACCTCCAATTTTAAGATAAGGGGAAATGTTTATGTGCATGCCTTATTAAAATCTTTGCAACTAATTTAAGTGAAGTTTTATATCTTTTTATGCTATAGTGCACATCAAATAAAATCAGCTGCTTGACTATAAAGTCATGGTTTATTAACCAATTGTACTTCAAACCTCTGAGTATAATTAAACATAAAATATGGAAAACATAAGCCAGATATTACATAGAATGCATAATACTTTCATATGATGTGTGTTTTTGTGTGTGTGTGTGTGTGTGTGTGTCTCTGTGTGTTTGTGTGTGTATATCTATATCTATATCTATATATATATATATATGTATATATAGGTGAGTGAGATATATATATATATATATATATATATATATATATATATATATATATATATATAGATACACACATACACCAACACACACACACACACATATATATATATATATATATATATATATATGTGTGTGTGTGTGTGTGTGTGTGTGTGTGTGTGTGTGTCTATGTATGTATTCCTGCAGCACACCTGGGACAGGAGTGTAACAAGGCAGGAAATGCACTGTGTCATGTGCTGAGTGTCTTACTGGATAAAACATTGGTTGGCACTGGGGAGATGAATATACTGGTACAGGGAAAAGGTTACTGCAAAAGGTCCAGAAAACACTTGAGTTACTTCAACTAAACCACAGGGGATCACAAAGGCCCAGCCCAAAGATCATAGGATGTACAATGGATCCTCTGAATTTGCTTGACACTAAAGGGTTCAGATCACAATTACCCACCAGTACCTGCCTGGAACTAATGGCTTGAGTAGACACATTTTTAATACAGAGGTACTCTTAACTGCATGGCTTGTGAGCAGACACTACATTTAGTAAACAATCAATGGACTTTTTTTGTTTCTTTGCAAGGGACAACCCCCCCTTGCACCTCCAGTTCTTAACCACCCCCTTATTTTACTGTTCCTACTCTAAGGCCACTGCAGTTCAGAGAAAGGATAATATTAACACAAAGGAAAATCTGTGTCACTCACTGTCCAGGAGGCTGTGAGACTGGACATGACAACACATCATAAACATGAAGCAACACATAAGAGATGCAAAATGAACAATTTCATATAAAGCAGTTGGATGTAAGCTGTTTACTAAGTACCTTCTCTTCTCCCAAAAAAGGTATAAGAAAATACGCAGAATCACTCTTTTTGGGGCACACTGAACATCATGGGGTGGGCTGCAGAGCCTCCCTTGGCCATTTAAATGACATTCGTATATTAAAGTGATTGTGGGTCATTGGAAAGACAAAGAAAAGGGACAGCAGGAAGAGATTAAACAATGAGCACATTTGGTTATTAGATGGCTCTGCCATCCTTCAGTAGGAAGTATATTATACATGGCACAAGTATGACATGCATGCATTCGCTGCAGCACAGTCACAATGGGAAAACAAACTTGTAACACATAATGAAAGCTACAAGTAATTAGCTCACTATTTGTATTGCAGTTACAGCTGTACCAGCCTCTTTTTGTTTGTTTACTTCTTGGAAGTTTGGAGTAGAAATAGCAGATGGGCTGAAACATTAAATGCCTTTGAAAGAAATGGGAGTTGATTGATTAATGCACTTTTCTACTTCTCTCTCTCTCTCTCTCTCTCACATTAGTTTCCTCTAGGAACCAAAATTAATGTTGATGTTCGAGGAAAGGGAAAAGGAGCCATAAGTGTAAGTATATTTCATGCAGTACTTTCAATTCTGTACAAGTATCATTGGGTATATTTATTCATTCCTATATTTCATTCTTTTATTTATTTTCTAGTGAAAGCATTAATCTTTTATTGAGTTGCAGATTCTTTGTCACGTCCTGTATAAACTGATAAACTGTTTTCTGTTGAAGGTCTTACTTTCCCCACTCTCACAGTTTTCCATTAGTTAGCATACCTCAGGACTAGGCCAACAACAACTCTGCAGCTCTAATAGAAATCAGGCAGCAGTTTGCAAAGTCACTTCTAAATGATAAATCAGTTCTGTACCAGGGATAGCTTGCCATCGCATATATATAGAGCTGATATTCAAGCATACCTCTGAACTGTCCAGATTTTTGCAGACTGTCTGGATGTTTACCTCACATTTTTGGCCAGTTCCTCATAAACAATTGTATATTTCTGGCAAATCAGTGAATATTGAATTCAGTAAATAATTAAATAATGTCTGACATTTGAGTTTCAGACTTCATTTCCTTCAGAAAAATGCATGAAAACACAAAACCTTTATTTCTCGCAACTTTCTAGGTTTATAAGAGCAATATTTAAAATCTGTCCATATGTTTGGTCCTTTGTTCCCCCAATGTTTTTTAGCTTTGTGCAGATTTATTGTGCTAAGAGGTTGAGAGCTATGCAATTCAGGCATTATCAATGAATGTTGTTGATCTTCATCTTGCCTTAGCTGTTAAGA
This sequence comes from Protopterus annectens, assembly GCF_019279795.1. Lineage (NCBI taxonomy): Eukaryota > Metazoa > Chordata > Ceratodontiformes > Protopteridae > Protopterus > Protopterus annectens. The sequence goes on along the minus strand of NC_056743.1, from coordinate 622,196,843 downwards.
TGTCTCCAGATAAAGTCTGAAGCAAAGAATTTGTTTTATTATGGTACATCTGAAAACAATTTCTCCTGAGCATTCACATTGAAAACAATTTCTTATAGTCAGTCATAGAAACAATGAATAATTCTAATTCAATACTCAGCTCCATACTATTTATATTTTAGATACACCTCTGGAGTGAACAAAGCATTTCTGGGATAGTTTATTGCCAGATTATACATTTCCAGAAATCAAATCTTATGCACTTCAAAATCCATTATCGTACAGATTCCAACTCAGGCAAGCTGTCTGGGCTGTCCATCTTATGGCCTGCAATAGATTTAAGTGTATTCCTTTGCATAACTCTGTTATAGTCCATGTTGAACTGATTGACTTGAGATGTACCTCCGTGGACTATATGAAAAGAGACACGATTGCTGTCTCTGAATATGTGCCCAAGGCAGGTATGTTCTTAACCTTAAGCAGCATTCTACCATCACCCAGACTGATGCCTCAATACAAACAGAAAATGATTAACTTTAACTGGATTTGTTTCTGGTGTCATTCCAAGGGGATCCAGTACCTGTTAGCCTGGGATGATGTGATTGACAAACCATGATGCTTTGCCAGAGATGGCCGGCATCTGTCTCCCTTGAGCTTCAGGCTCCTTGCAAAGGCTCTTGCATCCCGCATAGTGCCAACATGAAAATTTCATCAAAACATAAATTAAAGGTCATGCTACTAAACACTATGAGTCTAAACATGAAACTGCACTCATTGCAAGTATTCTTAACCCTGGAAGAAGATGGCATTTGTGCAGTCACAGAAACCTGGTTTAAAGCTGCAGAGATCACCCCAGCCATGCCAGGTTACTCATCCTATCATTCATTCATACCCCAAACTATGGACAGGAAAACAAAAGGAGGTGGAGTTGCAATATATATAAAAAACATACACACCTCTAGGCTGATCAAACAGTATGATGCACAGGAAACACTCCAGGTGCAGTTAACAATTGACAAGACCCTTTAGTCAAATCATAGCTAGCTGTAGGCCTCCAACTTTGACTCAAGATGCCCATTCCACCTATCTGGACCTCTTCGAATCTATCAAGATTCAACCCTTTACCCTGATCCTGGGTGATTTTAATTATCCAACCATAGATTGGAAGAAATACTCATGACACAAATGCCCAGAGAATTCTTGATTTCGTCAATGCAAATGCCTTGGACAAGTTGGATGACACCCCCACAAGAGGTGAAAATATCTTAGACTTGGTATTAATGAACATTAATAACCACTGGAGCATCCCTGCACTAAATATACAGACCCAACTGATATTGCCAACATCCTAGCAGATAGGTCCAGTGCTAACTTTACCCCCCTCTCACCCCCCAGAGGGCCCATCTCTATACTGGAAGAATGCAAAGTTCCTATAATCACTGCTGCACAGGTAAAAAACACACTCTCCAAAGCCAAGAACACAGCATCCATGGGAACATGACAATATCCCAGGCTGCATTCTACACGAGCTACAGAATGAACTGGCACCCTACCTAAGTACCATGTTCAATCATTGCCTCACCTCAGGCTTTGTACCCACTGAATGGCACACCACGACGGTTATCCCACTCCACAAAGGGGGAGCCACGACGGACCCTGGGAACTACCGCCCCATTAGTCTGACGAGCCTGGTCTGCAAGGCCATGGAACGTATCATCATGGAACTCATAAACAAAGACATTGGTAATCTTCAAACTCTGGACCCTACCCAGTTTGGATTTGTAAAAGGCAGATCATGTCTCCTAAACCTGACTGACCATAGATGAGGGTAAAATGGTTTACACAGCTTATCTAGATCTCGCCAAGGCTTTCGACACCATTCCCCACTCTGGAATTATAGATAAGCTCACTAAACTAGGTATAAATCCCTATGTCACAAGATGGGTTGCCAACTGGCTCACGGACAGAACCCACACTGTGAAAGTAGCGGATTCCAAATCCGACATCAGACCAGTGACAAGTGGAGTACCACAGGGTTCAGTCCTGGGTCCTCTCCTGTTTGGTATCTACTTCTCTGAAGTGCAGGCCAACACAGGAGGTCTTTATTAACAAAGTTTGCAGATGACTGCAAACTAGGAGCCATAATCGAAACTCCTAATGATGTGGACAAACTACAAAAGGGCCTCAATGAGACAGATACCTGGTGTCAAAGCCATGGCCTGAAGCTCAATGCCAAAAAGTGTATTGTCATCCCTTTTGGTAAAAACTCTGTACCCATGAACTACCACATAGCTGGGAGTATACTTAATGCCAAAAATGTGATGAGACCTTGGGACACAAGTGGACAGTAGTCTCTCCTTTGATAATCACATTGGCACAGTGGTCAGGAAATCCTTCTATGTGGCTCATCTCATCACAAAAGTATTCTCATCCAGAAACAAAGAGGTCATTATTCCCCCCTCTACTCATCACTCATTAGACCCCTCTACTCATCACTCATTAGACCCATTATAGAGTACACCACCCCTTTTGGTATGTACCTCACAAGACATCTACAACAACTGGAAAGACCAGAGAAATACCTCACAAAGAGGATTAATGGCCTCAAACAAATCCCTATGCAGACGTCTCAAAAAACTACAGCTTTACTCCATCGCATATCACCTACTCAGGGGCAATCTCTGCCTAACAAACAAAGCTATGTCAAACCCAGAGCTGTTGGACATGCTCCACTTAAAGAAATCCCAATCTCTCCGAGCTACATGCTCTAGGGACCTAAACCTTGTCACCACAATAAACATAACATGCTGGAGGGATAGATTCCTGTCCCAGAGACTTCCCATACTCTGGAACAGACTACCTATCTATGTCAAACAGAGCTCCTCATTAGCACTCTTCAAGAAAAATCTTGATGATTGGATGGGAAATGGGAAATTCACCCCAGGGATCACTTCTGTGGCTCTGCTCGACAGGGGCACAGGAAAATAATTTTCTTGGGTGGCGAAAGCCAGGGTACATTTTTTGGCTAGGCTTGTATGGGCCCTAGGGCTGATAGACTAGTACCTACCTATGAACCTATGAACCTACAGTGTCACCATCCCTAGTAAGATTTGACCACAAAGCAGTCACTTTCGAAGTCACCATCTCCCCCATCCCCCCTCCCACCAGCTAGGATCAAACAAAAAAACTTCTCCAAAGCTGATTACAACCTCTTGAGGGAAGGTATAAACAGATTCCCAGCCCCCTCCCCCTGCATAGAAATTGACACATATGTCCAAACCTACACCAAAGTACTATATGAGCTTTTATATAGCTGCATGGAATCAGGAATACCAGACAGGATGAAATCATCCTCCTCAAGGAAGAGTAAATCGGGCTGGTGGACAGGTACAGTAAATAACCTCTATAACAAAAGGAAAAAATTGCTGTCCAGGACCAAGAAGGAGCAGGTGCCTAATTGGAAGCAATCTCTCCTTAGCCTGAGCTACCAAATAAGAGCACTAGCAAAATCCTTCAAAGCAAACTTTGAGTCCAAACTGGCCACATGTACTAAAGACAATCATAAGGTCTTCTTCACATATGTCCACAATATCAAGGGAAGCATCCAGATCTGCTCAAAAATGGTGGTCAAGGACACCACATACACAAACACTGTAGATATAGCCAACCTGCTGGCAGACAGGTTCAGTGAAAACCTGACTCCTCTATCCCCCCATCAGTAAAACAGGACATCCCCAGTACCTGCCTACCTCCCTTATCTCTAGGGAGCAAGTCATCACTGCTCTCTCTAAGGCAAAAAATACAGCCTCCATGGGACAAAATAACATCCCAGACTGCATCCTTCATGAGCTCAGGCAGGAAATCGCAGCACTATTAGGCACCCTATTTAACCAAAGCCTGAGTGCCGGCTTCATCCCAGCCAAGTGTAGGACAGCTACTGTCATCCCTTTGCAGAAAGGTACAGCATCCACCGATCCAGAAAATCATAGACCCATCAGCCTAACTAGCCTGATCTGCAAGGCCATGGAGTAGATTATCATGGACCTCATTAACAAGGACATTGGCAACCTCCAGACACTTGATCCCCCACAGTTTGATTTTGTCAAGGCGAGGGTATGCCTCTTAAATTTGGTTGACTTCTTTGAGACAGTCACCAAGGCCACACACATTGGGAAGACAGTGCACATCACCTGCCTTGACCTCGCCAAAGCATTCGATGCTATTCCCCACTTAGGTATAATAGATAAGCTCTCTCAACTAAGCATCAATCCATATGTTACCAGATGGGTAGCAAACTGGCTCACTGATAGAACCCACATAGTCAAATTAGGGGAAGCCACCTCAAGTAGTAGACCCATAACAAGTGGTGTACACCAGGGATCGATCTTGGGGCCTCTGCTGTTTGGGATATACTTCTTGGAGGTGCAGGCCAAATCTAATGGGCTATGGCTGACCAAGTTTGCAGATGACTGTAAGCTGGGTGCTGTCATCCATTCCCAAAGTGATGTGATTATCCTCCATGAAGGTCCACCCAAACAAATGACTGGTGCAAGAAACATGGCCTCAAACTGAATGCCAAAAAATGCATCATCATCCTTTTTGGGGAGAGTGATGTCCCCACAAATTATCACACTGATAATAAGGTCCTAAGCATGCAATCAGTCATGAGCGACTTGAGCACCCAGGTTGATAGCAAACTGACTTTTGACCACTATATTGCCTCCATTGTACAGAAAGCTTTCTACATGGTCCTCCTCATTAGTAAGGGTACCTCATCCAGGGACAAGGTGGTCATAACATCCCTGTATTCTTCCCTTATAAGACACATTATTGAGTACAATGCCACTTTCAGCATGTACCTCACAAAGCACATGCAGCAGCTGGAGAGACCACAGAGGTTCCTCATCCGGAGAATCCAGGGCCTCAAACATCTACCCTAGGCAGAAAGGCTAAAAACCCTGTCCCTCTACTCAGTCTCCTACAGACTCCTCAGAGGTGACCTCTGTCTGGCATACAAAGCAATCTCAGATCCTGCCCTGATGGGACTTCTGCATATCCGCAACTCAAGCTCTACTCAAGTAATCCACATGCGGGACCTCAACCTGGTTTGTGACATCAATCGGACTTGTTGGATGGACAGATTTGTATATCAGAGAATCCCTCTTTTGTGGAATAGACTCCCTTTCCACATAAAGCAGAGTACCTCATTAACCCTTTTTAAATGTGACCTGAATAAATGGATGGAAAATAGAAAATACACCCTTGGAATTCCACGTGTCCCTGCTGGACAGTGGCATAGGGTGCTGACTTGTTGGAACATGGGCTAAATTCTTTGCTAGGCTTGTAAGGCCCTCAGGGCCAATAGCGTAATAACTTCCTATGATCTCAGATTTATCAGTCTGCCAGTTGCATATCCGGCCAGTATGGTCCTATTATGACACTGTTCCATTTCCCTTTCAGCCAACAGTCACTGTCATAGCAAGAAATTGAGCTAAATCAAAAAAAAGGACAGAAAAGAAAAATGTAGTGGTCTTTAAACAGAGTTGTAACTGCTTTTACAGTACACTCCATCTGTTCTTTTTTTGCAATTCTTTTGCATTCTTTGTTTTACATTGTGGGAGAGGAGTTGCAAGTTAACAAACTGGGAAAGCATTGTTAAGACAGGCAAGTTGCATAAATAATAATATGTTGTGAGGTGTTAATTTGTCATGTTTAAAATGTGTCAACTGTTCACTTACAATTTAGAGAAATATTCATTTTAGACAGTCATTACTGGGCAAACTGAAGACCAGCATTGCAAACCAGCAATGTTCCGCCAGTCTGTTTCAGTTATGTTTGGTAACAGTTATAATACTGAAATAACATAACTGCAGAATCTACTATCATAATGACTGTGTAACTGCTTTCTGATATCCATAGATTTCAAATACTGAATAAAAACAAAAATCTGCACTAATATAATGTATGCCCATTGTTATTGTGGGTCTTTTCTCCCTGGGCGCCTCTGTTGAAAAGAGGTCACAATTTGTGCCCAGTAAAACTATCCTGCTAAACAAATGCTAATAAGTAACAGATAAGTAAATAAATAAACCATGCCATAAAAACAGCTTTCTTTTTGATGCAGTTTTTAAAAACTTGGTCGAGTGCTGTTTAAATCAGTACAAATAAAAATACTTTAAAACTTTTAAATTAATCATACTGCATTTTAGAAGCATTAATAATCAGCAACCAGACAGGATCTGCTTCTGTCTTTTCCTTATGCTTTCCATACACAGGAAGCACAAATTGCTAATCGGGGATCACAGACATTTTAATACAGCTGAAGTCATGGTGAATTCTAGTTTTACAGATAAGCCATACCAAAGGCCATTATCACAGGCAGGGAGAAGTGAATTACTATAACTGGCTGGCAAACAGTACAATTCTGTCTGAATTAGAAGGAAAAGGACATTCTGCTACTGTCAAACATTTGTAACCAAAACTATGTTCAATGCTGCATTTATGCGTGTAGTGATGGCTTGTCTGACTCATTAGAAACAATAATTAATGACACTGCAATACAGTTGATTATGCAGAAAACAAGGAGAGAAAAAAACTTGCTCTAGAAAGGCTTGCATGTGAGCACATTCTGTTAGTGAGCTTTTTATATTGAGGTGTATACATATGATCTGAACTTAGTGAGTGTCATGCTGCCACACAGATGGCAGCCACTTGAACAGTATTGAAAGCAACGACCAGGTGGGAGAAGTGTTGAAAAGCAACTACCACCTTTTAAAGCTGTAACATATCACATGCTGCCAAACAGATGGAAACCTGTTACCCTGGAAACCACTTGGGAGAAGTGTTGGAAAGCAACCACCAGTTTTTTAAGCTGTAACATACCACATCTGCCAAACAGACGGCAACCACTTGGGGGGAGTGTTGGAAAACCACTACCAGCTTTTAAAGCTGTGACATACCACATGCTGCCAAAAAGATGCTGGTCAGAACCAAAATGCACTACCATTTATCAAACAATGTTTAACAACTTTAACACAACTTCCCATTGCTGCACAGGTATTTTAATGCTTCTCATTTTATTAAATAACAGTATCTGATAAAACAAAAACATATTTTTGACTGAATTCAATCTTGCTTGTGAGACAGCTAAAATATCTGTTTTTTACTATAAATTAATGGTACTCTGAAATTATTTGAACTCATAGACCAAAGAATGAGGGTCGATATATGAATTAGCTGAACTTTCTGCTCTCCTGTGGCATATTTTTTGCAGTAGAAGACTTATGTGATCTAGCCTGGGCGGACTCCTAGTCCTGACAATATTAAGACAGCTCGTCCAATTGCCCAAGCAATAGCAACTACTCTACAGCCTCATCCCCTTTCGGAATTCGAACCAAGAAGATTCCCAGGAAGTATGTGCATCTGCTGCAAAACCTTTATTACCTTATTGTTTAAACCTTGCTAGCTGCTTTACTCTACTCTCTGCCAGGAAGCCAGCAGCCTAAACCCCCCTCGCTCCATTTCCCTCCTCTAACCCCTCATCCTGCTCCCCGAATTACACCAGCTCCCTTCTTCCTCCAGTCCACCTTGGTCCAGAGGTTATCCTAGTGGACTAAGGTGCACTTCTGCAACTGTCCACTAGATGACATCCCCCCCCCTTTATAATAGACTTATTTTCACTCTATAATAGACTTACTTTCACTCTCTTCAGGCTTTCTCTCTAAGCTCTAATTTTTCTTCTTCTTACTTTATCTCCTATACTCTCTTAGCCCATTCTAGCTGGACTCTTCTTCTCTTCACTCTCTCCTACATTCTCAAAACCCACTCTTATCTTAACCTACTTGGTTCCCTCTACTCCCCATACTGCAAACTTACCCCTCTGCCTCAATGTTCCACTGATTGGCTCTTGAACCTCTCTAGCCTTCTCTGGTTCTTCCCAGACTTACTGCCTTCCGGTCTGTACCTGCTTTCTCCCTCCCCTCCACCTCCCCCCTCTTCCTGAACTTCCTTCTGGAAGTGATAAAACACCTCCCAAACTTTGGGCGCCATCTTTAACTAGTCAAATTCTCGGCTGCTGTGCGTCCTGGCTGCATGTGTATCCCTACAGTAAGCATAACCTGTTTTGTTATTTGTATTGTTGCTTTTTTGTTTGCTTAATACCATCTCGCTCTCTACTGAGAATGCGCTAAGACTGTCATGTTGTGCTTGAATGTATTTTGACACATTTAGATGTGTGCTGGTCACTGAGTCGCTAGTACTTTCTACTCTGTATATGTTTTCCCAGAAAGAGCACTTCAGGCATATCCCTTCATTAAAGCGCTATACACTAGAAATTCTATGTTAGCTTTTGTAGTCTGTTAAAACATGTTTTTTGTTATTCTTCAACGCGCTATACACTATAAATACACTGTTACTCTTTAATGCGCTTTACACTATAAATGCTATGTTAGCTATTGCAGTCTGCTAAACCCTGTTATTTTCTATCTGTGGAGTGTATTGATTAACGTGTTGCACAATCGATGTAGAGTTTGCTTGATAAATGCTTTTATCTTTTTGTTTCACACGCCATGTGATTGGCGATTGCTATTTCTGTTAACAGCTATTAAAGCAATTCTTATGAGAATAGTGATGTTTTTTTGTTTAGTAAAGGTTGTTAGCTGTGGTTTTTGAGAAATGTATTGGATAAAGTAACCTATAACATGCCGTGGAGTTTGCTGGCTGTTATTTTATTATAGACGCCAACTCCCCCGTGCATGTTTCATACATGCATCCTCCTCTCAAGTGTTTATAGCACTCTGCATCCCGACACTTGCCTGTCCATTTTAGAGTGCCTATTCCGCTTCAGCAACCTGTATTAGAATCAAATAAGCTCTTGTTCTATGTTAAATGAGCTATACCCAATTGGTGGGCAACATGGTAAACCGAGCGTTCTAAACGCTTGATTCTGTTAAATGCACCCTCCTTATGCCAGCCTCCAACCGCTCATTACAAAACGTGTGTTTCCCTCGCAAAGTTGTCTTCCAGAGGCCGTACAAAGCACACTGCATTACCCCTAGCCTTTTCTTTTTTTTTGTTTTTATGTATTGCCTAAATGTAACATAGAGCATACTTGAGCACTTCTATATCCTAAATGGCTAACTCCTTTTGTAGCTAACTACTAGCTGTCCTGTCGATTTATTTTTACTATTATTGCTACATGTTTGTCTTTACTGTTAATGTATGCACAGTAACTGCCTATTACTGCTACTAGGTGTCTAGGTGTGCTTTACATTTCTAAAATACTACTTCTCTTACATCTTTCTCTCCTGTTTTCCAGCTGTTTGGCCCTGATTTCCCCCCTGTGATCTAGCCTGGGCAGACTCCTAGTCCTGACTATATTAAGACAGCTCGTCCAATTGCCCAAGCAATAGCAACTACTCTACAGCCTCATCCCCTTTCGGAATTTGAACCAAGAAGATTCCCAGGAAGTATGTGCATCTGCTGCAAAACCTTTATTACCTTATGGTTTAAACCTTGCTAGCTGCTTTACTCTACTCCCTGCCAGGAAGCCAGCAGCCTAAATCCCGCCTCGCTCCATTTCCCTGCTCTTCCCCCTCATCCTGCTCCCCGAATTACACCAGCTCCCTTCTTCCTCCAGTCCACCTTGGTCTAGAGGTTATCCTAGTGGACTAAGGTGCATTTCAGCAACTGTCCACTAGATGGCATCCTCCCCCCTCTATAATAGACCTATTTTCACTGTATAATAAATAGACTTGCTTTCACTCTCTTCAGGCTTTCTCTCTAAGCTCTATTTTTTCTTCTTCTTACTTTATCTCCTATACTCTCTTAGCCCATTCTAGCTGGAATCTTCTTCTCTTCACTCTCTCCTACATTCTCAAAACCCACTCTTATCTTAACCTACTTGGTTCCCTCTACTCCCCATACTGCAAACTTACCCCTCTGCCTCAATGTTCCACTGATTGGCTCTTGAACCTCTCCAGCCTTCTTTGGTTCTTCCTGCTCCGTTCGCCCTGTGGGTTCACTCCGCTCCCCTACCCTGCCCCCAATTCCCACCCGCCCCACCACTGCTACATTTATACCTAGCTAACTCCTCCTACAAAATCCCTCATCCAATCATAGACCTCTTACTACTACCCCTCCACTATTTTATAACCCTATCACACTCTTCTCTTAACTATCCATCCCCCTTGGTCTTATCATACTATACTCCTCCTCCCATTTCCTCCATCCCCTCTACTCCTCCCACCCTAAACCTACACCACTTTTGACTTAGCCGTCCCCTATTCCCTGTTATCTCTTTAACTCTCCTCATCCTCCTTTGTACCTTCCCACCTTAACTAGTACTTCATCTTCCTCACCTTACTTCTATCTCGTCCCCACCCTTTCCAAACATGCCCTCCCATTATCCCTACACCATCCAACTCCCCTGCTTACTCCTCATCTTACTAATACCACTATATTATGTGACCTCCTACTCTCATATAGCCTTCCAACTCCCTCCCCCTACCCAAACTACCCCTACCACTCAACTGCAATCTTCTCTACTCTCTCACTTTCACAACATATCCTCCTCTCTTATCTGTCCCAGTCTACTGCACCTCTTCCATCTTAAGCTTTTCCCCCAGCACTATAAAAACTCCCTCTCTTAAATTTCTACTAACCTCTGATAAATACCTTCCTCCCACACACTTCAGGCTAAAACTTATTACCTACAATATCCTAGCCTTATCTGGAGACATTCATCCAAACCCTGGCCCCTGCCTCAGCTCAAACCTCACCATCCCTCCACCCCCTTCTTCACCCTCCATAAACAAGACATCCTCCATTTCCCCAACTCCACCCTCTTCCCCTCTTAGTACTCTTAAGATCTTCACTATCAATACCCAGAGCCTTAACAATAAATCTCACCTTGTCCATGCTTGGATCAATCACTACCAACCCGACATCTTAGCCTTATCCGAAACCTGGCTAAAACCCCACATTACTGACTATGAAATCCTACCTCCTGTCTACCACATCCTCAGAAGTGACTGTTTAAATAAAAAAAGGTGGAGGCTCTGCACTAATCTACTCCAACCTTCTCTCCCTAATTCCTCTCCAAATCCATACCCCTCAATTCAAAAATTCTGAAATCACAACTAGCCTTCTCCGTTTGAACAAACACAAAACCATCTGCATTATTTCTATATACATCTCACCTGGCAATAATATCTCCACCCTCGAAGATATCCTACACTGGGCCTCAACCGAAATAATATATGAAACCTTTATTCTAGGCGATGTCAATATTGACCGGAATAAAATCAACACTCCTTACCCTCTTCTATCTATTAACCTTTACAACTTCACTCAAGTAATCCAATCTATAACTCATCCTAACAAAAAACAACCCCCAGGCTCCATCCTTCATTGGATTCTTGTCTCCCATCCTAACAAAATCACTTTCTCTGGCACCATTCCTGACACCTTCAGTGATCACCTCCCTGCCTTCATCCATAGATCAACTAGTACCATCAAACACCAACATGTCTACATTCAAACTCGTAACCTTAGCAATTTCAACCCTTCTACTTTTTCCAACATCCTTAAACAAATTAACTGGCAAATCCTAAACTCTCTCCCTCTTGACGACGCTGTAGAGCTTTTTAACTCTATTTTCCTAAAGACTCTTAACTCCCTAGCCCCTCTAAGAAACAAACAAATTAAAAACAATCCTGTCCCCTGGCTCACCAAAGAAACTAAACAAATTATGCGCCACAGAGACAAATCCTGGAACCTTTACCAGAAAAATAAACTGTCCTCTGCCCTACTCCAATATACCCAACTCCGCAACCAAGTAAAAAAACTTATTACCAAAGACAAAAAAAACTACTATAATAAATTTCAGCAAAACAACAAAAAGAACCCTAAGCAATTCTGGAAATCCGTTAACTCCCTTCTCCATCCAGGATCTGGAAATAACCCCTGCCCTGATCCTAGCTTAACTGACAATGAACTTAGCTCCAACTTCAATACCTTCTTCACTGAATCCATAGCTAAACTAACTAAAACATTCCGAAATATGAACCCTCCCAACTCCCCCATCAAAGCACCTACCTCCCCAAATAACAACCCCCCTATTTCCATCTCAAACCAGTATCTACCTTTCTTATAAAAAAGCTTTTATCTAAACTAAAGCCTTGCTCAAATGCCCCAGACAACATACCCTCCTCTTTCCTCAAATGTGCAGCTGAAGGAATTGCTCTCCCAATCAATATCCTGATTAATAGATCCTTAAATGAATCATATGTGCCCAAACTCTGGCATTCAGCCTACATTCTTCCTCTCCACAAAGGAGGCAAAAACACCTCTATCTCCAACTTCCACCCCATTGCCCTCCTCTCACCAATATCTAAAATTCTAGAAAAATGTGTCCACCTTCAACTTTTGCCATACCTAATTCAGAACAACCTTCTTATTCCCACCCAGCATGGTTTCCATCCTGGCCATAGTACCACAACTGCCCTACTATCCTTCCTAGAAACTGTCAATCTAGCTCGAGACTCTGGACTCATAGTATCCACAGTTCTGCTAGATCTCTCTAAAGCCTTCGACACCATTTCCCATTCCCATCTTCTCCTCTACCTTGCCAACCTCAATCTCTCCTCTAACACTCTTTCCTGGTTCTCCAGCTACCTATCCGACAGATCACAGGCTGTCAAATGGAAAAACTCCTCCTCTTTCTTCCTGCCTACTCCTACTGGTGTTCCCCAGGGGTCCATCCTTGGACCCATGCTTTTCAACATCTTTATTAATAACGTTCACTCTGTCATCCCTGACACTACAGTCATCCAATACGCTGATGACTCTACCTTGGTCTGCACTGCCCCTAACATTCCTGAACTACTGAACAAAACTCAAATAGCTTTTTCCACCACTGAGAGCTGGACGCACCAAAATCACCTTTCCCTCAACTCTAATAAATCTAAAATCCTAATATTTCTCCCCTCCAAGGTTCTCTCCTTTGACAAAAACACTTTCAAGGTGCAAAGCAAATCATCCACTGAAATAGAAGTAGTCCTCTCAGCAAAACTCCTTGGCATTACCATAGATGAACACCTCAAATTCGATCTTCACATACTACAAAACATAAAGAAAACCCACCAAAAGCTAGGCATGCTATATAGGAACAGTCAATTTCTCTCCAACTCCTCTAGGCACACCCTGGCAATAACCTACCTTCTACCCTCTCTTCTTTATGGAGCCCCTCTTCTAACCAATCTGTCCACATCCATCACCTCTAAACTTGAAGCTTGCTACAATAAGATCTCCAAATTTGCCACAAAATCCAAAACTTCAACTCACCACTGCCTCTGCCTCCAATCCCTGAACTGGTAAGAACTCCCTAACCACTTAGACTATCTCCAGCTAACCAACGCTCATAAACTAATATTCTCCCCTCATAAATGCCCAGCCTTAAAGAATATTCTTCCCCCCTACATCCCAAACAGATCTTTGAGATCTGAACACCAAAACCTAATCTCTATTCATAAACCCAAACATCCCACTGGTCAGCTTCTACTCTCCTTCTCCCTAGGTAAGAAATGGAACTCTCTTCCTTCTTCACTTAGGACTATCCCCAATATTGAATCCTTCAAAAACCAACTCTTCCTTCGCCTATCTTCCAAATGGAAATGCTCATGCTTTCACCCTACATAAACTTTCCCTCCAAGCTCTACTTGCTCTACTTACTCCTGCTCTATTATACTCTCAAGCTTAATCCCATCTATCCAAAGAGCCTGTACTAGCAGATGTCAAATTAACTACTACCCTGTAAATATAAAAAAAAAAAAAAGTCTCATCATGTATATCAAATTTGAATTTTTTTTTTCATTTTTGAATTTATAACCTACATTTTGTAACTTTTTGTTTTTCTTTTGTATTTTGTACTTCTTCTACAACATTTTGTAACCTTTGTATTTTGTAACCAACACTATATTGTATTGCACATGGAGCTTTTCTCCCCGGGTCTCCATTGAAAATGGGCACTTCTTGGCCCAGTGGACTTCCCCGGTAATCAAACTGAAATAAATAAATAAATAAAATGTCACCATATAGTCTTTAATTATATATCATCCTGTGTTAGAAAACATTAAGATTATGTTTCTGATCATACCCAGACTGCTTTGTGATCAAGAGAAGGAACTGAGAAATTCATCTCAAAAGCAAAATGCTAAGGTGAATTCCTTGGCATCCATTTCCTTTTATGTTTACGTTATTGTTGTTTAAGTTTCAATTTTACAATCCAGATGAAGAGTAAAGGCAGCAGCCATGTTTGTAAAGTAAGAGCTGCTCTGCCTCCTGGAATATTGCTGTGGTTGAAAGAAGACTGGTTTGCTTTTGTGTAGTGTTTTACAACCAAGATGACAGCTACATATGGAATGAAACAAATTAAGCCCATTTTATAAAACGGTTTCTTCTGCTGCAGTATCTGCATTTGGACTAATTCGCTGTAACTGACTGAATGTGTCAAAATAATACTTAGCTTTGACTACCTGACCATTAGCTGCAGGCTTGTCCACAAGGAAGCATCAATGTTCTACAACACGGTAAAAACTAGGTGTTTTAGCTGGGATACAGGGACACTGTATAAATGTCACTCAGATAATGTGAGTTTAGTGATGAATCCAAGCTATCAAACAAGAAGCAAAGGAAGGAAGCATTGAGCATTCAGTGGTTTGCTCTTCCTCCTTCCTCCACACACACACACACACACACACACACACACACACACACACACACACACACACACACACACACACACACACACACACACACACACACACACACGTGCACACGCACACACACACACACACACACACACACACACACACACACACACACACACACATGCACACACACACACACACACACACACACACACACACACACACACACACACACACACACACACACACACACACACACACACACACACACACACACACACACACACACCATTTTCATGCTGGGGGATTATTATTTTTTACTGGAACTTGCACACGACAGCTGCAGTTATGGTAAATGGAACTACTGTTTAGTGTACAGAGTGGTCTGGGGTTACTTATAAGTAATTGGTCTGAAACTTTTTAACAACTAAATAAAGTGATAATGGTAAAGTAAATACTTTTAAATGAAAACATTTGTTATTCATTGGAAATGCACATGTTTGAGATGACACATTCATTTATAGCAAACAAATTTAGCACCAAATAATTATTGGTAAGTTAGCTGGCTGACATTGTTAAAACTTTTCCAGTAGCATGGAGGAATAAATCCCTGACTACACCCCAGTCAACCCTGATTTGCTTAGTGGCTCAGCTGACTGACAGAATGGAAGGGGTAGGATGGAAGTGTCTATCCTGAGTGGGTGGGTAGTACATGGGCATTGCTTGTAGCAATCCCTGGCAGAGGCTGGGGACATTGCTTGAGAGGGTATAGCTCAAGGAGGAAAAAGGGTGGTTGGGGTAGCTGAGCTGCTGTGGAGCCAGGGTGATATGCCTCACATTTCTATCACACACCTGCTCTTTGAGCATTACAACACTTATGTGTAGAAGACCAGGAATGGTGTGTGGGGCATAATAGTAAAATGTCCTGCACAATGGTGATGGCCCACCACCCCAGGATGCTCTTGGGACCCATGACTGGTCCTAGCTGATCAGAAAAAACTTTGGGAGATTAGGAGCAGCTGGTAAACCAAGCATAGATATGGGGCACTGGGTAGAGAGGCCATAGGATGGTGCTATGGACAAATAAAAAACATTGTAGGCATCACTAAAAAATTCTGCTCTCTTTGCCAGGGCAGAAATCTGAACAGAGGTATCCCTTTATACTCCAGATATGCACCTGAATCCCAGATTTTACCTGAAGTAGGTGCCTCAGTTTAGAAAGATTGAACAGCTGAGCTGTTTGCCTTCCTCAATACAGGGAGGGTAGGTCTTGCAGCTGGCAAACACTTTCCTGGTGTATTTTCAAATGTATCGTTTTTTTCATCAAGCAGTTTGCTGCTCGCTAGAACATACTTTAATAATGCCTGTATTGCAGAAATCTGTGCCACTGGCCACTTGGTCATATGTGCACACCTTCAGCAAGCACTACTGTCACACCTGTAATTCCAGGAGTTGGGCCTCTGAATGTTGGTCCTGTGGTGATTCCTCATACTCCTTACACATTCATGGATTACTGTTTGGGATTCAGTCTAATCATGGGCTATTAGATAATCCACAATGCTAGGGAAAACATGGGCTATTAAAGGATAATCCACAATGCTAGGAAAACATGGGCTATTAAAGGATAATCCACAATGCTAGGAAAAACATGGGCTATTAAAGGATAGCCCACAATGCTAGAAAAACATGGGCTATTAAAGGATAATCCACAATGCTAGGGAAAACATGGGGAATTAAAGGATAATCCACAATGCTAGGAAAACATGGGCTAGTAAAGGATAACCCACAATGCTAGGAAAACATGGGCTATTAAAGGATAATCCACAATGCTAGGAAAACATGGGCAATTAAAGGATAATCCACAATGCTAGGAAAAACATGGGTTATTAAAGGATAATCCACAATGCTAGGAAAACATGGGCTATTAAAGGATAATCCACAATGCTAGGGAAAACATGGGCAATTAAAGGATAATCCACAATGCTAGGGAAAACACGGGCTATTAAAGGATAACCCACAATGCTAGGAAAACATGGGCTATTAAAGGATAATCCACAATGCTAGGAAAACATGGGCAATTAAAGGATAATCCACAATGCTAGGAAAAACATGGGCTATTAAAGGATAATCCACAATGCTAGGAAAACATGGGCTATTAAAGGATAATCCACAATGCTAGGAAAACATGGGCTATTAAAGGATAATCCACAATGCTAGGAAAAACATGGGCTATTAAAG